>NC_061119.1:216705062-216779182 GCF_002878395.1 Capsicum annuum
AGGATTCATGCTCTACTCTTCAGATTAATAGTGTCACGGAACTAGGAGATTTATATTTATAATTTCAGGTCTGCATCTCGTAACTAGGCAGAAAACTTGTTTCGGTGACCAAAGGAATTGAGCCGTAGCTACCACAATGTACGAATAAGTAAATGGTTGTACTAGTACAACTTTACCGAAAAAATGCTTAGAACAAACTTATTTCTGTTTTACACTTCATTTTTTCGTCGATAGCTAATCATCGCGGAGTTCCAACGAACAAAAAACTTCACATAAAAAAAATTGGCCTGAGAAGTGGAATTTTGTCTCCTTTCTGGCAGGAGATATGAAGTCTTTGGATCCAGATTTACAAGGCGAGACATTGCGGTTGACACATTCAACTATTAACTCCCAAGACGAAATGACTGCCTCAGCGAAAACAAATTCTCAAGATCAATGTGCTTCCTCAGAATATGGTACGGTCGTATGGATACTTTAAAGATCATTAAACTTTCTTTGCAAGTCTCTTCTGTACATATTTTAATCTTCACTAGTTCAGTTTCATTAACTAACGAAGAACTGCACTCCCTCCGTCTCACATTATCTGTCGGTTTTTTACTTGACGAAGTTCTTTTGCGTATGATGATTAGTCATCTTACATCTTACTTTTGATTTTTCCAGTGCATGACGAAAGATATGGAAGAGATATGCAAGTTCAAATGAAGCCTTCTCTTTTTCCTTTGCAAAATGAAGTGGCCCATTCAACTGTATGTTGTTTTGTTTCTAGAGACGTTTGCCTTAGCTTTCGTCATAATCTAATTTAATTTTTCACGTCGCAGGGTTTCTCTGCTTTTGGATACTCAGATCCTTATATCAGTGGATTATATACTGCTTATGGACCTCAGCCTTTTGTGAGTATTCTTCTTTCGTTTTGGTCTTATTGTATTTCTTGCTTTGAAGTTTCCTCTCTCTCGCCAATGGGTGAGACATCTACGATTTACATGCTTTCTGGTGTAGATGACTTGATTGCAAAAGATTATGTCCTTTCTCTTTGTAAAGATATGACACTTGGGGCTTAAGACCTAAGTTGTTCTGACTTTCCAAAAATGTTGTCACACCCGTGTCGGATCCTTCAAAAATACACTATTTTTGGAGGATCCGACATGCATCCATCGACATTTTTGAAGAGACCGAACAACATAGCTTAACTGCCCAAAAGCTAGTTCATTAGTGGAGGGAATTGTCCATGTCCGTGCAAACGGACCACCATCGGTCCATTCCCAAACCAATATGGGACTCTAACCCACTCTAGCTCCCCGTTCATGCCCAAACCAACCTAGAGCGTGGACCTGAAGTCAAAACGGGGATGGACCTGGCTTTGATGCCATGCAAAGATATGACACTCGGGCCTAACTCAACGCCAAAAGCTAGCTCATGCAGAGAGGATTGTTCAAGTGCGTATAAGCAGACCACCCGTCCATTTCCCAACCAACGTGGGACTCTTAATACTCTTCTTTGACGTGTCTTCATCCGGAGTCTTACCACTTTCTGTTTAGTTTATTTTTTCAGATATGCTCCTAATATTCGAGACATATATCATCAAGCTTTATTTATCAACAATCTCAAGTTTTGGTTAATCTAAAAAAATGTTATGGATTTGGTATGTGGGAATATGCAATTTTACGATACACAGACGCAGAACATTTTATTTCCCTTAGTCATGCTTTAAACACCGTAGAATTTGGTCATCCTAGTTGTAGCTATCGTAATCTTGCAAAGCAGATGGATAATGGCATCACATACTGACTCCTAATTATCTCGTAAATGTTCCGATTTTGATATTTGGTCAATGCAGCCTCAAATGATGGGCATAGCACCTGCCCGCGTCCCACTCCCAGTAGATATTGCAGAGGATGGACCGATTTATGTTAATGCAAAACAGTACCATGGGATCTTAAGGCGGAGGCAGATACGTGCAAAGCTTGAGGCTCAGAACAAACTCGTTAAAAACAGAAAGGTATTTGGATACTTTTTGTCGTCATTGTCTTGAATCTTGACTAAAGAATTCATTCTTAGAGAATAGTATCTACTTCGGTGTTCTGGTACGGAAAGGTTCATCATTTTGATCATTAAGGCCGACGAAACATGCAAATAGGTTGGTTATAGAGATCTAACAGAAGGAAAAAAGAAATTGACAATCTTCTTCTGCCGGTGGGTGGAGGGAGGGAAACTTCTCGACTTCTTCTATCGTTCTTCATTATCAATTTTCGGACTTATTATTCTCCTTGTCTTTTATTGCATGCAGCCATATCTTCATGAGTCGCGGCATCTTCATGCAGTGAATAGAGTTAGAGGATCTGGAGGACGTTTCCTTAGCTCAAAGAAAGCGCTTCAATCTGATCCAAATAGTTACCCTGCTAACTCAACTTCTTCTCGAGACTCAGTTGAGCATGAAGGTTCAACGTCTGCTTTCTCAAGTGTCAGACAAGATGTCATCCACAACGGCATCAGCTTCCAGCAGCAGCAGCAGCCTGATCAAATGGCCTTCAGCGTGTCCTCTCATATGGGTATTAACATGCAAGGCAATGGGACTCAACAACGTGCTCCAGTTGTCCGGTGATTATAACTTCTTTTAACTGTCAAAGACAGTCACCGGCAGGCAATTCATCCTTGGCTTTTACCTTTTGTTATTTAGTCTCTCTGGTTTTTTGCAAGTGTCAACTGGTTTCTACTGTTATAACGGTGAATTTGGTCGATAATCCTAGATTTATCGAACCTTCGATTGAAGAAAAGAAAGTCTTCTGTTCTGAATTAGTTGTCTGTTTTGCTGCACGTCTGCGCTTAGCGTGTAATGGTTATGCAGTGAAGTTGTTAACGATAAACCGAAAAGAAAAACAGACAAAATGGTTGCTGGTTTGTGTATTGAGTGAAACAAGAGGTTGATGTAATGCTAAGTTTACTCAAAACAGTTAATGTGTAATTTGTTCAGTGGACTTCATTGAATTGAATGTATCTTTTTTTTTTTTTGATTTCCCATTTGGTGTCCGGTACCCACATTGGAGCCTTCCTAATCCGGATTCACGCCGGGTAGGGCCCCATTCGGGGGAATAGCGCTCCCAACAGAGTTTTTTTCCATGCCCAGGGTCGAACCCAATTGAATGTATCTTTTGTGTTCTGTAAATACTCAGGGGGTGTGCTAGCTATAGAGGTAGACTTTTTGTGTGTTCCGGAAAATGTTTTCCAATTTTTTCATGTTCCGTTGGTCAAGTGAAATGTAACTTCCTTACTGGAAGTACGGAAAAACAAGTTCACTAGACATACTGACATTTCTCAAACACACCTCATCTTCGCCCCCACTTGCTCGTATATGCCTGGAGTTTAGTCGGAGAGTTCTCAACTCGCAAGGTTGCTTTTTCGAGTTAGTAAAGCAAATATACTAACATTGTTACATAACATCCCTCAGAAGAACATTTTCCTGAGTATGTTTTCCGATTTTTGCATGTTCCGTTGATCAAAATTTTCAGAAAACACACTAAGAAAACGAGTTCCTTAGTGGAAGTACGGAAAACAAGTTCACCAGGCATACCGACATTTCTTAAACACACCTCATCTTCACCCCAACTCACTCGTATATGCCTGGAGTTTAATTGGAGAGTTTTTAACTTGCACACCACTTCCCTACTGAAAGTACGAGAAAACAAGTTCATAAGTGACATTTTGACATTTCTCAAACACACTTCATCTTCACCCCTACTCACTCGTATATGCTTGGAGTTTAGTCGGAGGGTTTTCAACTCGTGAGGTTGCTTTTTCGAGTTAATAAGACAAATACACTACCACGATGTACATAACATAAACATCGCTTCCCTACTAGAAGTAGAGAAAACAAGTTCACAAGTGACATACTGGCATTTCTCAAACACACCTCATCTTCACGCTCATCCAGTCGTGTATGCTGAGAGTTAGTTGGAGAGTTTTCAACTCACGAGGTTGCTTTTTCGCGTTAGTAAAGCAAATACACTATGTTACATAACATCCTCAGAAAAACATCATAGGAAGAACATCATCAATGTATTAAAGGAGTCACTAGCCTTACCATAATTGATTGAAATACAATACAACAGGAAAAGAAGATGTGAGAATTCACTGCACAGGGAAAACTGATGTTTTCGTAGACATTACCACTCTTCAAAAATGTCAACGGATGCGTGTCGGATTTGCCAAAGGTAAGTGTATTTTTGGAGAATCCAACACGAGTTCCGCGCAACTTAGGCTAAATGAGAAGATAAATAAGTCAGACAACGCTGAGATTGATGATGATTCATTGATACAACTTCAGAAGTTCATCCTTATATTTCGCCTTTAGAGGTTCGCGCTTTAGTTTGAGAGCTGCAGTGACTAGTCCGGACTCAGGCGTCCACGGCTCGGGTATCAACTTGATCTTTGCTGGAATCTCAAACTTATCCAATCTTGCAGCTTTGGCTACCTGCAATTTCAGTCACATTACATACACTTTCAGCACATTCTATAGTTGAAAAACGTTCCAACACACAAATTATTGCCACGAAAACCACCCGTATCGGATTCTCCAAAAATACATCACTTTAGGAGAATCCAACCTGCACTCGTTGACATTTTTGAAGAGTCCGAGTAACATAGATGAAAACTAGAGATGAGGCACATTCACTTGTTGCAATAACATAGGCAGCATTGTAGCATTCTTCAATTATGTTGTCTGGGAAGTTCGATTCTAAAATAGTATTGAGTTGCTCACTCCGTTGCAATTTGTTTGTCTGTTTGACTTGATACAGATTTAAGAAAGTAAAGAAGATTTTTGAATCTTGTGGTCTTAAACTAAAGATACGTAGAATGCACTAAAATGCTGTTTAATCTTGTGGTCTTAAACATGTTACGTGGAAAGTTATAACTAAAGAGTTGCCAAAAAGGGAAAGAGACGTTCTTTGTTAAATGGACTAAAAAGGAAAGTAAGACAAACAAATTGAAGCGGAGGGAGTATCTACGCAGAGCTAGCAAACACTGAGAAGTTATAAGCCTATATACTTGCCAGATTCATTTTCAATAGGGATCTTCAACAACAACATACCTAGTGTAGTCCCTCGATACGGATCGTTATTGAAGATAATTCGAATGAAAAGGAAAAGAACCTTTGAAAGCGATTGCTGGACCTCGTTAACTGCTTCAACTTTGTTGCACAAATCAGAAAAAGCTGTGTGCTCGACGCCGTTGTCCTGTGCCCATTTCTCAAGCACCTTTTGTGAAGGAACAACAAGTGCTACACAGTAATTGTGGAAGGGGTCTACGAAGACCATTATGTTATCAACATAATCGCCTGATGAAAGCGCAGCCTCAACCTGTAACGAGCATCATTTCTTCACTACAATTTGCCATAAATCAAGTCCTAAGAGTAAACATTACTCTTATCCATTTCAATTTGTTTGTCTGGTTTTTGACTTGACACGGAGTGTAAGAAAGTAAAGACGGCTTTTGAATCTTGCGGTCTTAAGCTAATGATACGTCGAATATACCAAAAGTAAATACCTTTCCAAGTGAGATATACTCGCCGTGCTGAAGTTTAACAATATCTTTTTTCCTATCAATTATTTCGAGGCATCCATCAGGATGAAACCTTCCAATGTCACCAGTGTAGAACCAGCGTATGCCTCTCTCATCGACCTGCATTTTAAGACAGTAACATCACGAACAGGCTTGAAGTAATACGCAAATTCAGTCCGTTTACCAGCAGTAGCGCAGAACTACCTTGTACACCTCGTTAGTTTTGTCGCCATTGTTGAAGTAACCAGCAGTAACACTGTTGCCACCAACAATTACTTCTCCCCGAGGCATCGGCTTATCAGCAATTGTGTAACCTCCTTCTTCCCAAGAAATTAGCTGTATCGTTAAACGTAGGACATATTAAAAAAAATCACCATGCACTGTCGTAAAAGCAGAAAACTCCTAAACTTATCGAGTTATGAAGTTTGCAAGCAAAGGAAGAAAGGGAATCAACACTTAATCCACAAAACATAACTATTCAAAAAAGCTTAGTTCATCGGTGATTAGACATGATATGGAGCAGTTACAGCTTACGGAGGACATGACCCTTGATAGGAAGGTGTGGAGGACGCGGATTAGGGTAGAGGGCTAGTGGGCATAAGTTCGTCCGTCATAGTAGGTAGAGTGTTTTTGTTTGTATCTACGCCTGTAGTTGCTTGTTAGAGGTGTTTCGATGTTGTTTTCGATTTCAAATAGATAGTTTATAGCATTACCTTGTGGGTCCCTTGTTTTCATTATTATCTAGTGGTATGTTGTCCCATTTTTGTTCTTGAGCCGGGGGTCTATCGGAAACAGCGTTTCCCTCTCTATTTCATCTGAGGTAGTGGTATGGACTGCATACACTTACCCTCCCCAGACCCCCACCTTGTGGGAATACACGGGGTATGTCGTTGTTGTTGTTGTTGTCGTCGGTTAGAACATCGATCTTCTAATAAGTGATCAAATATAGCCGATGGCCTCACACGAATTCTATCGACCGGTGGTGTTTGAAATGGGATAAACCGAGATTATCCACGCTTGAATGTTATCAAGTTTTTTACCCAGAAGTATGCACCATACCTTTATATAGCAACAAGGAAGAGGTGGACCAACACGACCAACAGAAGGATCATCCGACTCAGAAAAGGCTGCGCCTGCAAATGTCTCCGTCAAGCCATATCCCTGACCAATAGGCGCTCTGCAACAACAACAACCACGCCTCAGTCCCAAACAAGTCGATAAGAAGTGTAACACATTCACTTTTTCGACACAATTAGTTAAGACAGAAGAAAAGTTACCCGATACAAATGTTGATAAATCTTTGTGTATCTCCGGAGAGAGGAGCACCACCGCAAAGCATGAAACGGATATCTCCTCCTAGTACTGATCGTATCTTTTTAAAAACAATCACCTCCCATAACATTTTCTCTAGACCCCAAGCTCCGAACCAGCTACCTTCTATAGCAGCCAATCGACGGCTAAAGGCAATATTGAAAAGTTTCTTGGCAGATCCTCCCTTCTCCTCCACCTAGATCGAAAAAAAACATAATCGAGAAATTAGTACCACATTTACGGCCCCTTATTCCCAACTAAAATATGCACTTAGCTCGGAAGTCCAGTTTAAACCTTCTTTACAACACCGTCCTTAACACGATCAAGAATGGCCGGAACTGCTGCCATTAAAGTAGGCTTTAAAGCTGAGGCATCTCCTTTAGTCCCTTTCATGATTTTATTAGATGTATCCGTCAATGTCAAAGCCGAGCCATAACCAATTGAAGCACCGGCAGTCAACATAACAGTCTGCAGGACTGATATCACTCAGAACTACTTTCATTTGCAACATAAAGACTAAAGGAAACACACGAACAATGCATAAAGTCCGAAGAAGATTACCTCAGCCGCTAACTCGAAAACATGAGCTAGAGGGAGGTACGCCAAATAGACATCACCGCTTCCAATTTTTGGAATAACAGTCATAACTGCAGCTGCAGTCGCTACAATGTTGCCATGAGTTATCATCACACCCTAAAACATAACGAAAAGAGCTTGATTGAGAACAATTCGAGCTAATTTTTTAAACCAACAACGAGGATAACACAAAAGAAAGTTAAGTTTGTTCTCTAGGTTGAAGCTTTTCCTGGTCGGAGAAGAAATGTTATCGAGGGACACGGGCGGAACTCTTCCTAAGGTAGAATGCCAAGTGTGTGCAACTACTTTGTTTTCGAAAAGGCAGAAATCTGTTATAAAATCCAGTATTACAAAAGCTAGAAAAGAAGCTCGTATAGGAACTAAGTGGACTTAAAAATCATTTGTTGAAGACGGATACGCTATGTGATTCTGCTAGAATAGGCAATAACGAGATAACTGTTTGGCTCCTGCAAAGGTGATCGGAGATATCTCCGTCTATATATCTCTATGGAACTTCAAGTTTATTCATTAATCGATGAGCTTTTACCCGTGGAGTCAAAATTATTGAGCCATATTATACTGTCATACTTCAGGTCTGTAACAATCAAATAACACAAAAGATCTGTCCATATGGAAAGCTCTGATACTCTACACCATCGAGGAATCGAGAACATATTTGGTTGCGTTCTGACGTTTTCATTTGCATTCCAGCTCAAAGCTAAGTATCATATCAGAAGGAAAAATTAAGAGCGAGTTGTGTTATACCTTAGGCATGCCTGTGCTTCCGCTTGTATACATGATCACCGCGATATCTTTCTTTATAGGCATTATTGGTTGGACAGGATTACTTTTACCGAGTTTCTCAACTTCAGAGAAAGATGTCACCTTCCAGCTGTCAGTTGTAGAAGTGCTTGAATCTATTGCAGTCTCGTCATCGTCAAAATATATGACATTCGTGATGGTTTTCAGGTTAGAACCGATTGTAGCCAACTTTTTAA
Organism: Capsicum annuum; assembly: GCF_002878395.1. NCBI lineage: Eukaryota > Viridiplantae > Streptophyta > Magnoliopsida > Solanales > Solanaceae > Capsicum > Capsicum annuum. The sequence goes on from NC_061119.1 coordinate 216,713,501, forward strand.
GTTGCTTGGCGTCACAAATCAACGTGGATGCTTGAGTCTGTCAACGATCAGAAGTGAATTCGATTAATCACATGTTACTAGCACCGTGTGTAATCTAGACGAAAAAATATTCAAATGGCTCACCTCATTTAACGAGTGTATAAGGGCATCGTCTCCTAAAGAAGCATAAATCGTAACAACAGTTATATTCTGGCGGAAGCATCCCTGAAAACAGCGATATCAACTATGAAAACTTCTTGTGCTCCTCTCGTAATCAGATAACAAACACATGTATTCCTTCCGTTTCAATTTGTTTGTCTGGTTTTGACTTGGCACGGAGTTTGAGAAAGTAAAGAAGATTTTTGAATCTTGTGGTCTTAAGCTAAAGATATGTAGAATGCAGCAAAACGCGTTCTAATCTTTCCAAAAGAGGAAAGATGCGTTCGTTCTGAAATGCACTAAAAAGGAAAGTACGACTAACAAATTGAAACAAAAGGCGTATGAACGATTTTAGTATAGAATGAGATTAATTCGAATACCTGGAAGGCAATGATCCACTCCGGACAAGTTTCAGAGAATATAGCAGCACGAGTCTCCACATCGTGACCCAAATTAACAACTCCAGACGCAAAGTTACAAGCGCGATCAAATGTTTGTCCGTAACTCTCCCAGCGATACTCGCCCAAGTGAAGTTTCTCAAACTTCCTTCCGTCCTTTGCTGTTACGTAGTCCCTACTAACTAGTTTTCTAGTTCCAAGACAACGCTTACTCGAATGCTTCCTACACGACTTCTCGAATAGAACAGCCACAGTTGTAGCACCTTCCCACGGAACTTCAATTAACTTGGCTGACTTAGCGTTGCGCATTGCAAGACCTGTCTCACCACCAACTTTAACCGGAACTCCTCTCTGTTTCGACTTTTTCTTCCCCATAAGCACAACGGAGAGGAATAAAGGTATTATAATCGCTATTACAACAGCACCAATAAATCCATTACTATTGCTGTCCAGTCTCTCCACTACATTCCTATACGGATTACTTCCTTCGGAACCTTCCATTTTGTACGTTGTACGGTTCTACGCTCACACAGAACTCTTCTTAACAGAACAAAGAAATACCTAAGACAAAATGCGTAAATCAGTACCGAAAAACAACGTTAAATGAACGGCTAATGAGCTAAACTAGAAAAAATAACAAAGATTTGCGCCTTATTAAGTAAAATTTTCATAAGATAAGCGTCATGAATACATTAAAAAAGGGCAGCCCGGTGCATTAAAGCTACCGCTATGCGCAGTATCCGGGGAAGGGTCCCACCACAAGGGTGTATCGTACGCAGCCTTACCTTGCATTTCTGTCAGAGGCTGTTTCCAAGGCTTGAACCCGTGACCTCTTGTTTCCAAGCGTCATGAATACATTCAAATGCGAAAATGAGTAAACTAATGAGACATAAAAAGCTCAAGGAGAGGATGGGATCAGAGGCGGAGCTAAAGAGGGTTCATCGCAACTCCCTTCATCGGAAAATCATACTAGATATACAAGGTCAAATTTTCTAATGTAAATATCGTAGATGTTGAAACTCGATGAAAAACTAGCCTCTGCCACTGGACGGACGTGGGAAGAACAAAGAGATCATTCCTATAATCAAACAATGACGATAGTATAGGATAAAGACAACAACAATAACAACAACATATCAAGTGTAACGCCACAAGTGGAGTCTGGGAAGAGTATAGTGTGCGTAGACCTTACCCCTACCTTCGGAGGTAGAGAGGCTATTTCCGATAGACTCGACATGGTAAAATACTATAGAAAGCATGACAAAACACACTGAAAAGAATATGACAAAGGACCTCTTAGAAACTGAAAACTGACAAGTTCATGACAAAATGAAACACCAATATATATATATATATATATATATATATATCATCAAAACACTATAACACATACTCTTACAAATAAAAAAACACTGCGTGATTTCTTTCTATCTGTCCCAATCTGGACAATCTTGATGGTAAAGTTGTTGCCATGTGACCAGGAGGTCACCAGTTCAGGCTTTGGAAACAGCCTTTGTAGAAATGCAAAGCAAGGCCACGTAAAATACACTCTTATGGTGGTGGGACCCTTTCCCGGCAGTGGCGGACCAGGATTTTCATTGAGGAGATTCAAAAGTAAATATACGAACTAATCGAAGGGGGTTCAATATGTACTATGTATGCATAAAAAATATTTTTAACCATGTAAAAATAGTATAAAAATAATATAATTTTCCATCGAAGGAGATTTGGATGACCCAGAAGCAAAGGTAGCTCCGCCACTGTTCCCCAGTACCGAACCCTTAGTGCACCGGACTGCCTCAATCTTGATGGACAGAGTTATCTGTTATATGTGCTTTAAGTGACAGTGAGTGGTAGCAAGTAACTGTGTAATTAGTCGACATGCATGCAAACTGTCCATGACATGACACTATTGTTGTCTCAAAAGAAAAACCATATTATTATGAATTCACAAAATAACTAAAATAATGAACTCATAAAGTGTAAACAAATCCCTAAATTGCAAATAAATTACAACAAAAAATTATTCTAACAATATCCACATAAATTCACACATGTACAACTATTAGTTAATTAATATATATGGATCCACTTTGAACATAAAAAAAAATGATAATAATCTAAATAGTAAAATTAGAAAATTCATGAAAAAGGTACCTTGAGAAGTTGAGCAAAAAAAATACTATCTTTTTCTTTTTTGAAGTTTGCTTTTGTTAGTTTTTTTGAAAGTTGAATAAAGCAATGATGCAAATGAGGAAAGTTGATTGAAACTTTTTTCAGTTTCTAGAAGAATATATAGGGAAAGATTGGCCCAAAACTTTGTATATTTACATTTCAATACCGATACTTTTCAGTATTGCAAATTCACTCCCAAATTATCAATACTCCATCCCTTCATTTTTATTTATCCAATATACTCCTTTCGTCACATTTTACTCGTCCCAAATTTCAAAATTGGATTTCTCATTTTACTTTTTATTTTTAATTAATCAAGATAAAACAAAAAAAAAAAATCCTTTTTTTACCCTTAGTATTAATTGATTTTTCTTCAAATTAAAATGTAAATATCATTTAATAGGGGTACTATGGTAAAGTAGTTATGTTATTAATTGTTTTTCTTAATCAATGTGCAATGTCAAATTGGGACGAGTAAAATGAAACGGAGAAAATATTTAAATTAGATGTTCAATAATATTTGTTTAATTTAGACACTTAAAGGATAATTTATTATTTTATATTCATTTTACCCTTGATATTAAATACTACTTCATTCGTTCCGTTTACTTGCCCTTGTTGACAGTGAGTTTGTTCAATTGACCAAAAGTTATGTCTTATGGACAAAAGTTAGAATTTAAAGTTGTTGCTTAGCAGACATAGTTTTAACTTTCGTCCATAAGGCAAACGTTCAACACATTTTAAAACAGTTAACCTGTTCAATTGACCAGAAATCCTGTCTTATAAGCAAATGTTAGAATTTATTTAGCAGGGATAAAAATTCAATACCACAAGGTTCTAACACGATGCCAAATGTGTCCAACGAAGAAAAGCAAAGGAAACAGCATGGCTGAAAGCAAACCAACCCATTGACTGTTATATACCTTTTTTTTTTATAACCATGGTGTTCAGGTCAGTTTGCGCGCACCTCAACTAATTTCACGAGATACCTGCCACCTCCCACCAACAATAGGTATCCGGTTACTCCATCCACCAGGCTAGTGTTTGTCTCTATTGGGAATTGAATCTGAGACCTTATGAGGCTTAACCCAACTTCATTAAATCACTTGGTCACACCCTTGGGTGCCCTTGACCGCTATACACTTTGGAGGATAAAAATTTAAAATCGAATATTTAAGGGCTAAAAATTCAAGATCGAATACTTTAGTAACACTTGGTGTAATTTCCTAAAAAATTGATGCCACCTTTGCAATTCTTAGGCAATATAATCAATATGATAGTGAAACCTGTCAAAAAGACCCATGGCCACATTTATTTGCCTAATAATAAGAAGTTAAATTATTTATTTATTTATTTATTGGGTTTGAACAAGTTAAATCATTGCACCACAAATTATAGACACATGTCTTTTTAAATTTTTGGCAATTTTGGAAACTTAGAGCTCTCAATTCTCAAATAATGATTCCAAATGGGCTAATTTCAATTTAATATGGAAATAAGTAATGTTTTGCTAGGTGAATTAAGTGATACAACATGATGAGGTTTTTTTTTTTTAATTCACAATTGAGTAAAGAAAAAAAAAAAAGGAGAGGCAATCGCAGCCGGATGCACTAAAGCTTTCGTTATGCGCAGGATTCCTAAAAAGGCCCGATGATCACAAGGGTTTATTGTATGCGGTCTTAGTTTACATGTCTATAAGAGATTGTTTTTAAGGCTTGATTACGTGACCTCCTAATCGCATGACAACAACTTTTTCAGTTACTCCAATACTGCCCTTCGCAGTTGACTATAGAAAAATCTTAATTTTAGTTGCATTAGGTGTTTGATTAAGGGTGTGTTTGGTATGAAGGAAAATATTTTTCAGTTTTCTCATGTTTGGTTGGCTTATATGTTTTGGAAAATATTTTTCAAACCAACTATTTTCCTTAAATCTAAGGAAAATGACTTCCCTTCAAAAAGTAAGGAAAACATTTTCCAAAACTCTCTTTCAACTTCACTTTAAAGTTGAAATATTCATATAATTCTTAAAATCATCTATCACCCCCACCCCCGCCCCCAATACCCTATCACCTCGATACCACCCCTACCCCACCCTACCCCACTCTCTACCCCTACCCCCACCCCCAAAATTCAATTGTCTTAAAAAGTATTTCAAAATTTTTTTTTAGTCCATCCCTTATCCCCACCCCACCCACCCCTACCCTTACCAACCCCTTTTCAAAAACAATATCTATATTTTATTAAAAAATTCAAACTTTTCTCTTACCCCACAACCCTACCCTCCCTCCCCACTCCCCTTACCAGTCCCCTCTCCCATCCCTTCCCCCACCCCTACCTCCCAGCCTAAAAAAAACTAAAATTTTTAAATTTATTTTTAAAAAAATTCAATTTTTTTCTTCTCTCTTCCCCCTCACTTCCCTACCCTGACCCTCAACTCCTACTAACCCCATCCCTACCCCCGCCCCGCCATTTTTTTTAAATTTTTTTGAATAAAAAATATTCAAAACTTTTCTTACCCCACCCGCACTACCTATTCTGACCACCCCACCCACCCGCCAACCAACCCTCTTTCCAAAAAAAGATTTAATTTTTTTTTAAAATTTAAAATGTATTTTTACACTTTAGCTAAACACTAAAATGTATTTTTTGAAAAATATTTTTTCATTCACCAACTAAATACTATAAAATATGTTTCGAAAAATATTTTCAATCCACCAACCAAACATAAAAAAACAAGTAAGAAATCAACTTGATTTCCCGGAAAACATTTTCTAGGAAAATATTTTCCATGAAAAACGTTTTCCTTCATACCAAACACGCCCTAAGATTAGGTAAATATCAACCAAAAAGAATTACTATATGTTTAGTTTGAATATGGATTTATATTAGAAGCTCAAAATTTATATTAGAATTGTGTCTCAAATTGCAGAAGAATATATAAAGTAACATATTTAAGGTCAGAGATTTAAATAATATTTTATTTTATTATATATATTTTTTTAACTTAAAATTTCAAAATTTAAGTATCTTATTTACTTGCTTAAACTTCATGCACAATTAGATCCTCGTGTTAACGATTCCAATTAAGATCGAAATAGGACTGAAAATCGTCGTGTTACCAGTCCTAACATAAATCTAAATTCAGAAATGCGATTTTATTTCATAATTTTAAATCTAACATCTTTCTTTTGCTCAACAAATACTTAGCACCAAAATGTACAGGTGGCATTATTTTTTAACAGATAAAAAAAATAATATAAGCTGAAAAAAAAAAAAACATACTGAATTTGGAACAATTACTTCTCATTTTTATTTTTATTTTTTTTCCTTTGCAAGGCCCACTTTCCAAGGTTCAATCTTTGAGGTATTTGATAAAACATATATTATGAAGAGAAATTGAAGTTTAGTTGGAGAATATTAATGGAGCTGACTGACAACAAAATAGTTTTATTTTGTTTTTTTTCTCACATAATATTCGATATTTATTTTGGAGCCTGATAAATTTAAATTCGTATTGAATAGTCTCACTTTAAAGGATTAACTGTTACTATTAAATGTGACTCTATAGTCGATATTCAAATCCAAAGTAATTAAGCATGAACGAGTATTTACCACTTTATCAAAATCGCTCTTCATTTAAAAAAAAAAAAAAAAAAGATAAGCATTCAGTACCCTCTCGAACTATGACCAAAGTTGCTACGACACACTCCAACTTCACAGGAGTCCTATTATTCCCTGAACTCAACTTTAGCGTATTTTTGTCACCGTTTTATGCTGACGTGACATTTTGATTACATAAAATGAAGCCCACGTTAAAGATGTCACGTCAGCTAAAAAAGTTGACAAAAGATGTCACGTCAGCATACAAGAGTGATAAAAATACATTAAAATTGAATTCAAGAGTAATAAAACTTTTGTGAAATTAAAATATGTTGTAGCAAATATGATCATCATTCAAGGGATGATGCTAAATGGCTATAAAACTTTGGCCATAATATTAAAAAGTCTATAATAGCTTTTTGGAATTTTTTTCTATTTTTTTAAAGTCAAGGTAATTAAGTATTAAAATATGTATACTCCCTATATTGTAATTTAATTGCAACACAAATTCTTAGGAAAGAATATCAATAGTCTAATACCATTAAAATACGTATATTTCTTTAAAAACGTACATATTTTTTTCTATAACTCAAACACTATGTTTACTGTCTATTTTTTTTCTCATGCTCTTCTCCGACTTTCTCTCCTTGTTACTAAAATGATCTCTAATTCTTTATTTTTTTAAGTATATGATTAAATAAAATTAAAATATATATTTAAATAATTCTCAAGCATAATTTGTAAGATATCGCAATGACGACAACTCAACATACCTTAAACCTGATAAACGTTGACACTTACGAAAATTATGCATATAGTTCACATCTGTCGAGAGATATAAGTGTTAATCATACAAATCTTTCACCCTATATTACGACGATTTGATAAATTGTGAATTACTATTTATATTTGTTACTAAATGATCGCTAATAAATTATTTTTTTATTATTACGCTTAAATAAAATTAATATATATATATAATTTTCAAATATAATTTGTAAAATATTGCGATAACAACAAATCACACATACTTTACACTTGCTAATTCGATAAGTCAAACCCCTAGTTCACTAACCAAAATGTCATTACAGATTATTGATTTTGAATCAATTCTGAAAAGTCTTAGCTAGAGTCAAGGATGTTATGTTCAAATTTAATTACTGATTGTCTTTTACTGTCACAAATAAAATTCTTACTATGAAAGAATAAGCATTGACTGAGATCATGCTGAAATATTGAGATCTTTATCTAATTTTTTTTTTTTTAATTTGAAAAGATGTAAAATTATACTAACTAGAATTAAGAATGTCAATCTAAGTAAATGTATTTGAAAGCGTATCTAACAATAATAATTATGTTTTAAAATTATAAAATTATACTTAAATTAACAAATAATGAGTATGTGTGAAAATTGGCAAATTCTAAATGTATTTACCACTTTATGTTTTCAAATACTGAAAATACGTTTCACTGAAAAAAATATTTAAGTGTGGAGGAAAAATAATTTAGTAAAGAATTAGAATTAGAGAAATTTTTTTACTCGAGAATTAGAATTAGTAAAAAATTATGTTTAAATCGGTTTGAAAATACGTTTCAATTTTCACAGTATGTTTCCAAATACGTTTGATTGAAAATTATAAACTTTTATACTAATTATGTTTAATGTGTCGATGTCTATTATTTCTAAAGTCTTTTGAATTGGCGACTGAAATATTATCAATTTTTTTAAAAAAAATTATCTAAATCTGTTAATAACAATTAATAAAATACTTAATTAAAGATCATATTAATAACAATGTAAGTAACGATTCACAAGTTATTAAATCGGAGTAGACAACTTGTTACAACATCACATGACTCTTTTAGATTGATGTTGACTAGGGTTGACACTTATAGATTACATGTTTTTATAGTTTACTATAATGTGTCAATATTTATTATGTCTAAAGTGTTTTGAGTTTTTGTTGTTGCTATTGAAATGTTTTCAAATTAGATTAAAAATTATTTCAATATACAATTTAAATTTGTATAAATATATTAATTAATATAATTACTTAATTATAGGTCATATTAAATAATGATTTACAGGATCAAATCGACGTGACATAGGAATACAAGTCTACCACATTAACGTTGGACTCTCTTTTGTTGCTGTTAACTAGGATCGATACAAATGAACTATATATAATTTTATGATTTTTATAGTTTGCTAATGTCTAAAATGTTTTGAATTTTGTCTGTTGTTATTGAATTGTTTACACATTAAATTTTAAAAACTATTTTCAATTTATTTAAATATAATATTTGATAAAATTATTTAAATAGAGGTTATATATAATAACAATCATAAGTAATGATTTATAATTTTTCAAATCGATGTAACATATGGGGTCAAGACTGTAACATCAATGTGTGACTCTCCTGAGTTAATGTTAACTAGAGTCGACATATATGAACTATATGCATTTTATAATTTTTATATTGAATCAATATCTACCATGTCTAAACTATTTTGAGTTTTAATTGTCATTGAGAATATTTTCAAATTATATTTAAATAATTATCAAAATACGTTTTAAATTTTATTTAAACTCAATAATTGGTAAAATTACTTATTAGAGGTTATATTAATGGCAAATATATATAATGATTAGAAAATTATTGAAAATAAGTAAATGTATTCAGTTCTATATTACAAGGATAAAAACAATTACCTATAGAAAAATATGAAATTTTTTAGTAGGCATGTTCTATTGATATCTCTTTTAATTTATTGAAGCAGCAGTCCTAACGCTGTTGAATTTACTACATTCTCAATTCTTTAGATTAAAAATTTTGAAAAAAATACACAATAAGATTTTAAATAGCTAAAAACTCAGAGAAATAAATTCTTGAAGTGAATTTGTATCATTAGAAATTTTAATAATTTATCTTGTCTAATTACATAATTTTAATAATTTGTCTTGTCTAATTACATAATTTTAAGTAATTTTATTTTCTGTTGATAAATTATAAAAACAGAATGTCAATAAACTTGAAAAAAAAATTATTTTTCTAAATTTTTTTAATTATTTTATATTCGAAATTCTCATTCTAAAAATGTGGCCAAATGAAATAACTGTCAAACAAAGACAAATAGAATTGTTTATAATTATTTTTAAATTATCATTCAGCCATTTATATATCATTCTAAAAATATCCAAGAATTTTAAAATTATTTTTAAGTTTAGTATTATTTTAAATTTAAAAAATTATTCAAATAAATGAAATAACTTAACCTTTTTTTTCTTTGTTTGTATAGATATTATTTTGAAATGCAAAGTCAATAAATAAATAAGTAAACAAGTTAGATGTTCAATTCCCATGTGTTGGAAATAGCTAGAAAAATAAATGAAGAAAGAAAATATAAATTTGAAAGAAAAGGATAAGAATGTAAAAATATATCCCCGTTTACAATATGAATAGACTTTATTATCAAATTTGAGCCATTATGGCCAAATTATAGTCATATTTTATGGCCAAAAGAATTTTTCCTAATTTAATTGAAGAATACTAGGTGCTTTACTAAAAATAAAGTCTTTTCGAAATTCAATGAGAATTAAAAGCTACCACTTCCCAATTCAATTGTATATAAATGAAGATGAGAATGGCTTTAAATATAGTAGTAGTAGTAATAAATTCTTAGTGACAACAATTTTCTTTTCCCAAAATAATAATTAAATGGTCTCAAATTCTACTTCTAGAAACTTATTGAGGTAGTCTACGTTGAATTATGAGGATTTTAAAGCAGAGGCACATCAAAAATTTAAAGTTTATTGAATTTTTATTGTGATTTTAAATTATTACTATACCGTCATACGATTGATACGACAGATAAGAGATCACTAATCTCAGGAATAACTTTAGGATTAATTTATCCAATGTTTCACGGATAACTTATTCTGAATAAATTTCGACAGTTTGGAGCTTAATTACAGAAAATTCCAACATTTTGCGTAATTACTGAAAATCTCAATTATGAATCTGTCAAGATATATAATTAGCTCCCGATACATCCAAGGAAGATACATCTTTTTTTCTTTGAAAAGATACATAATTAGCTCCCGATATATTTTTCTCGATTACAGAAAATCCCAACATTTTGCATAATTACTGAAAATCTCAATTATGAATCTATCGAGATATATAATTAGCTCCGGATACATCTAAGGAAAATACATTTTTTTCTTTGGAAAGATACATAATTAGCTCCCGATATATTTTTCTCGATTTTGAATCTGTCGAGATACATAATCAGCTTCCGATACATCCAACGAAGATATATAATTAGTTGGGATTTTTTAATCTACTTTGTAAGGATGGAGATTTGTGTAAATATAATACGTTAAGGTGTATGTTAATGTTATTTTTCCTATTTTTATCCCACATTGAGAGTGAAATAACAATCCCAGAATAACTAATTCGGTGTAAGTTATCCCAGAATAACTTGTTTCCCAACCAAACGAGCCTTAACAGCCTAGCCGAATTATAAGTACCAATACATACAATGTAATCCCACAAGTGAAATCCGAGAGATTGATGTGTACATAGTCTTATTCCTAGATTTCCGATAGAACCTCGGCTCAAGTATAGCAGCCTAGCTAAAGTACCAAATCATGAGAAAAGAGAGGAATAAGGAATTAATTATATATAAGCAAACTAATACGTTATTTCGGAATAAGTTATTCTGTGAAACATCGAATAAACTAATCCTAAAGTTATTCGTGAGATTAGTTATCTCTTATCCCCGTACCAATCGAGCCCTTCAACAAGAATTCATTAACAACAACAATAACATACCCAATGTATTCCCACCAAGTGGGGCCTGGAGAGGGTAAGAATAAGTTATTCCGTGAAACATCGAATAAACTAATCCTAAAGTAATTCATGAGATTAGTAATCTCTTATCCCTCGTACCAATCGAGCCCTTCAACAAGAATTCATCAACAACATGCCCAATGTATTCCCACAAAGTGGGGGCTGGGGAACGAAAAGCGTACGCAGTCCATACCACTACCTCAGATGAAAGAGAGGTTGTTTCCGATAGACCCCAGCTGCAGTAGACTGCCTGTTTCTGATGGATTATTTTCTGGAAACATGAAATTAAGACATGTAAAATCCCAAAGTTGGATGAAAATTCAACTTCTCAGTAGTTTTACTTCAAAAACTTCTGGGAAGTAGCAGCTACTAAAATGGAAACGCGTAAACAAGCACCATACAGAAACTCCAACAGTCGTCGAAGATAACATGAAATAAGCATCTGCTCCATCGCTAGTTTATACAGTAACGAAGAACATTAAGAAAGCATGCTCCGGTTCACAACTGGATACGAAATTTGATGTGTTTTCTAGAGATCGAATAAATAACATTTCAGGCATATGATTCTGAAACCTAAAGTCATGCCATCAAAAAGAACGATAAACTGTTAAGAGTACTGATAGAACGACAAGCTCTTGTCATCAGACACGCTAGCAAGCATACAGGACCGAACATCAGTTCTTGATGTTGGTCCAAAAGCGACAGCCCAAACCTGATCTGCGTGGTTGGTTAAAGTTTGTGTAGCCGCTCTCATTTTGAGGTCCCAAAGCCTGACCGTCTTGTCACTTGACCCTGTTGCAATTGCTGCTCCGTCTGGGGAGACATCAACGCTCAGAATCCAACTTGCATGACCCGATAAAGATGTGAGCAATGTTTTCCCCTCAGCATCATACACATGCACATGACCATCGTCAGATGCCGAGAAGAGTATTCTTGCATCGTGAAGTGAAGGTGAAAACACAAGAGAACGAACAGGCATGCAATGGCCATCTAAGAAGTGAAGGAACTTGGCACGAGCTACATCAAAAACAGAAATTGTACCATCAACTGATCCACAAGCAAGAAGCCTACCATCGGGGCTCCATGCAACCGAAAGGACAAATTTCTTGTTGCTGCTTTTATCAGATGGTTGTTGGGCTCCTTGTCGAGGAATTGACATTGTCGCAACGAGTTGCCACTGAGTAGTATCCCATAGCTTGACTGATGAACTACCACCTCCAGCTGCTGCCAGATTGCTACCCTGGAAAATGTGAGAACCATAAGGGGACTACCTAAAGCTTCTCATAAAGAAGTGCGCCAAAAAGTTAAATCATGAAAAGGAGACGTTGCTCTTCCACAAACCTTGAATATCAAAAGACGGAAGAGCAAGTAGTGAGGTATGATGAGACAGATTTCAAAGTAAACCATGAAGATAAATGTGGAAGTAAGAAGTATACATCTCAACGCCTTTTTAACTCTTAATAAACGAAATGAATCCCAATTATCGAATTTCTTCTTTTTGATAGGCTAATTGACCCCAAATAATTTGGTACCGAGATGTAGTTGATCGATTTGACAGGTTAGTAAGACAAAAGTTCTCAGCTTTGTCTCAATCTATAATATATGCAGATCACAGCTATTTCAAGATCAATAGATTACCCACTTTTCTATTGCCAATGCAGTTCCAACAACATTATTTATCCGATAACAATGAATAAGCCGTAAAGATAATGAATCGCTCATTAAGTATGAGGGGAGCACCGAAGCTTCATAGTGGTAACTAAGTGTTCAAATCTATTAAGATATCTTCAGAACAAATTTATCACATATGCAGCAAGAAGCAATGGTTGATACAGAGTTTATTCAAATATCCCACTACTACATCAAATAACAACAACGACAACAACATACCCAATGTAATCCCACAAGTGGAGTCTGGGACTTAATCAAATATGTGTTCGTTTTCATCTAGATTTGCATTGTTTCTCACAATCAGTACCAGTCAGATATATATTTTCTTTTTATGACCGAGAAATCTGTCTGAGGCCAACCCTTAGAACCAGTAACTGGTCTTTGAAACTCAGGGATAATGGACTAGTATCTCTATCCTTCTCTAATTAAATACCACGCTTAGTTCATATGGCATGGCTTGAACCTGCGACCTAAGTCACAAGTCCCTCAACCTTTGCCACTTGAACTAAGTTCTGGCGGCAACGAATTTGGGGAACCGATTCTTCCACTTAGTTAGGACCTTAAGCCTTCTAACAAGACATTTTAAAGCTAAGTTGCTCGGACTCTCCAAAAATGTTGCCGCACCCATGTCGGATCCTTCAAAAATACACTATTTTGGGAGGATCCGACACGCACCCGTAGGCATTTTTGAAGAGTCCGACCAACTTAGTTTTAAAGAGCCATTTCAGATATCTGTTTGAATTCCAGCCTGCAATTTATTGTTCATAAGGTATTTGCATTAAAAAAATCTAGAGGAATTTGGCACCACCACCCAACTACTAAACAAGTAAAAGATGCTATTTCCTTGTTCCCTTTCGAAAACATTAAATAAAGGAAACCCATATTGTTATACTGATTTTAAGTAATTTTTGAAGGAACAGGGCAAAACGGTAGAAGTACCAAGTAGGATATTTCCGTTAAGCTTGTAATCAGGATTTGTACAGAAATGCAAGATAAATGAATATTCCCTTAGGCCCTAACCTTAAGATCAACCTCTAGGATACCATTAACAGCTTTACTAGCACTAGAAGAACAAATAAATTTGCAACTGCCAATCGAAAAGGATGGGAATGAGAGAAACTGCTAACCGATTGACTAAACATTGAAAACCAATTCGATCAAATCATATTTAAAGTCTCAATTCCAAACTAATTGAGATCTCCAACTTAATTCTTTGATATCCACTCCTCCCGGCACTGGACCAGACCATATCATTCAAATACCGGTGAATAATCTGTCTCTTAGAACAAATATTTAAAATCGTTCATGAAACTAAAGCTTCTCCCAGCACTAGAATACAAGTCTCTTAACCAAACCAACGAAAACCAAGCATAGACCGTAACTTTAAAAAGTAGAACTAAATGAAAAACACTGCAAATTTCCAACCTGGACATTTCACCACATTATCAATCAGAAACGGAAAAAAAAAAGGATAAAGCTTGTCCAATTAATTTCAATGCATCTTCAAACTAAAGCTAGATTTTAACACCAATAACAAGCAATTCAAAAAAAGCGCAGCTCGGTGCACTAAACTACCGCTATGCGTGGGATCTGGGAAAGAGCTAGATCACATGGGTCTGCTATAAGCAACCTTACCCTGCATACCCATGAACTCCTGGTCACATGATAGAAGGGGGTACAGGGGAATAGCCGGATCACAAGGGTCTATTGCACGAACTACATAGTCTTACCCTGCATTGCTGCAAGAGATTGTTTCCAATGTCTCAAACGCCAAATTTTAACACCAATAACAAACAAAGTCTTTTTTAAAGAAAAGGTATCCTGGTGCACTAAATTCCTGCTATAGGGGGTCGGGCAGCCTCACCCTGCATTTTTTTCAATAGGGTGTTTTCACGTTTTGTAACCCATGACCTCCTGGTCATATAAAGGCAAGGGGCACTGGAAGGGCCGGACAACGAGGGCCTATTTTCTTAGAGCGAACCTATCACCTCCTGGTCACATGTAGGCAAGGGATTCGGGGAAGGCACACACCACAAGGGCCTATATATACTTACCTGCTTCCACATCCTGTTACCTCCTAATCACATGCAGGCAAGGGGTACGGTGAAGGGCTAGACCATAAGGGTCTATCGTAGCAGCCTTAGCCTAAATTTCTGCTACAGACTATTTCACCTCTCAACCCCGTGATGTCTTGGTCACATAGAAACAACTTTATGGGTCTGTAATACACAACCTAACCCTGCATTTATGCAAGAGACTATTTCCACGACTTGAACCCATGACCTCCTAATCACTCACATGGATACAACTTTAAAGGTCTATACTATGCAACCTTATCTTGCATTTCAGCAAGAGGCTATTTTTCACAGCTCAAACCCATGACCTCCTAATCACTCACATGGAGACAACTTTAAAGGTCCATAATATGCACCCTTACACTGCATTTATGCAAGAGGCTATCTTCACAGCTCAAACCCATGACCTAATCATCACTCACATGGAAACAACTTTAAAGGTCTATTATAGACACTCTTACCCTGCATTTCTCTAAGAGGTTTGTTCAACAACTCGAACCCACGACCTCCCGATCACTCACATGGAAATAACTTTAAGAGTGTATTATACACAACCTTACCATGCATTTCTGCAAGAGGCCATTTTCGCAGCTCGATCTATGACCTCCTAATCACCTAAGTTGCATGGACTCCGGTGCGGGTATCCGAGACAGGTGTGGATCCGAGAGAGAGATTCATCAAAATTTAAATTTTAAGATTCAGGGTGCGAATCTGATTATAAATACGGGTGCGGGGATTCGGATAAGAAAACCAAATATTATAAATATAGAGATATTCTAAAAATCTACAATTGAACAAAACAAGAAAACCTAACTTAAGAAATTAATTCACAACTACCAGAACAAAAAAATATTTCGATTTACTTCCCCTATATGTCAAGGAAACTTTACTCATAAACAAATATTCTTTGCTTTCCTACTTTTAAGGTAATTTTTTTAGTTACTTCTTAAACTAGGAATAATATTTTTTTATATGAAATAAAAAGTATTTTTTTTTTCAATTAGGAGTAGTATTTGGAAAATCACAGTCGACAATGAAAAGTCAACACCGACACACTCAAAAAAGTAAATTCTTTTTTGATATAATTTATTCTAAGAAATGCAATTACTCAACACCGCAGTTGAGTGTCGACAGATCTGAGTATTACAATTCCGACGACAATAACCCTTCACCGACGAGAACCCTTCCTCCAGCGACATCAATTACAGTCGCGGATTTTCTCCCTTCCGACGACACCAATTACAGTCGTCGGTTTCTCCCTTCCGACAACAAAGCCAACTTTCTTCTTGATGTTGGTCAATGTCCCCGGATTCGCTTGACTAAATTGGAGATGAATCCCGCATCGACGTACGCACAAGTGTCACGACGGGATGGGTTCGGCGACAAAACCATCGAGTCCGAGCAACATATCAAATCACTCACATGGAGACAACTTTAAAGGTCTATAAAATGCAATCTTGCCCCGCATTTCTGCAAATGGTTATCTTCACAGCTCAAATTCATGACCTCCTTATCACTCACATGGAAACAACTTTAAAGCTCTATTATACACACTCTTACCCTGCATTTCTACAAGAGGCTAATTTCACAGCTCGAACCCACGACCTCCTGATCAGTCACACGGAAACAACTTTAAAAGTGTATTATACACAACCTTAAGCTCGAACTCATGACCTCCTAATCACTCACATGGAAACAACTTTAAAGGTCTATTATACACGATGTTACCCTACATTTCCGCAAGAGGCTATTTTCGCATCTCGAACCTGCGACCTCCTGATCGCCCACACGGAAACAACTTTAAAAGTGTATTATACATAACCTTAAGCTCAAACTCATGCCCTCCTAATCACTCACATGGAGACCACTTTAAAGGTCTATAATATGGAACCTTACCCTATATTTACGCAAGAGTCTATTTTCACAGCTCGAATTCGTGACCTACTCCCAAAGAAACAATTTTAAAAGTGTATTATATGTAACATTATCCTACATAATGCAAAATGCAAAAGGCTATTTTCACAGCTCGAACCCATGACCTCCTGATCACTCACGTGGAAACAACTTTAAAGGTCTATCATACACAGTCTTACCCTACATTTCTGCAAAACACTATTTCCAAAGCTCTAAACACATGAACTCGTGCTCACATGACAACAACTTTACCAACTACGTCAAAGACTTCCCATCATCAACAACAACAACAAATTCAAATACAATTATAAAAATAATTGTCCTTAATACTTACATCAGGGCTAAACTGCACTTGCCAAACTTCAGATGGAGGAGCTTCAAGAGTAGCAATAGTCTTATTACTATCAACATCAAACACTCTAATAAAACTATCAATCGAAGCAGACGCAGCAATTCTCCTAGTAGGATGTGTAGCAACAGATACAACACCGAGACAATGACCCGTAAATGTTTGAACACAATTGAAGTTACTCGGATCCCATAGCCTCACTGTTTCGTCTAAACCACCGGTGAGAAGTAATGCCGGAGAATCCTCCGATGATCGGACCCACGCCGCCGACCAAATCGAATCTTCGTGAGCGTTTTGGATGCCCTCTAGTGAAGCTAGTTTCATGGTGTTATTTTTTTTTTTTTTTTTTGAATGGACTGAACCCTAGCTGAATGGTAGGAAATGCTAAATTTTAATAAGAGGTATAAAGTGAAAGGAAAGCAAGCAGTGTATTTATTATTTTGTTATTATTTATTTATAGGTATATATGTTTTTGTAATTGAGTTTTTCGTGTTGTGGTGTATTTATTATTTTGTTAGTACTTTTTGATTTTAATGTAGACATGAGATTTTTATACATTCTATTCTTTCGAGATTCCATCTTTTAGATTATATTAAATATATCGTTTGCAAGTTTATCTATTTTAAGTATCTCATATTTATGATTTTTATAGAACTATTAATAACGTTTAATAACTGACTTATTAATAAGAGGCCAGGTGAAACGATAAGTTTGTGTATATACTTTTGTAATTGAGTTCTTCGTGTTGCGGTGTATTCATTATTTTATTACTATTTATTATTTTTGTTAGTATTTCTAATTTTGATGTAGATATATGATTTGTATACATTCTATCCTTTCAAAATTTCATCTTTTTAGATCATATTAAATATGTTGTTTGCAAGTTTATTTAGTTAAATTATTTGATATTTGTGATTTTTATCTACTATCGATAACATTTGACAATTGACTAGTTAATAAGAGGTCAAGTGAAACGACAAGTGTGTGTGTACTGTAATTGAGTCCTTCGTGTTGCGGTATATTCATTATTTTGTTACTATTTATTGTTTTTGTTAGTATTTCTAATTCTGATGCAGATGTGACATTTGTTTACATTATATTCTTTTGAGATTTCATCTTTTAGATTATATTGAATATGTTGTCTGCGAGTTTTTTTTACTTAAATTATTTGATATTTGTAATTTTTATCAAACTATCAACACCGTTTGACAATTGACTCATTAATAAGAGGTTAGGTAAAATGGCAAGTGTGTGTATGTGTGTATTTGTAATTGAGTCATTCGTGTTACAGTGTATTAATTATTTTGTTACTATTTATTATTTTTGTTAGTATTTCTAATTCTGATGTAAAGCAGTGGAGGTGAGTTTTGTATACATTATATTCTATTCTTTCGAGATCTCATCCTTTAGAATATATTAAATATGTCTTTTGAGATTTTTTTTACTTAAATTATTTGATATTTGTGATTTTTATCGAAATATCAATAACGTTTGACAATTTACTCATTAATAAGAGGTTAGTTGAAACAACAAGAGAGCATATATATTTTGTAATTGAGTCCTTCGTATTGCGGTGTATTCATTATTTTGTTACTATTTGTTGTCTTTATTGGTATTTTCTAATTCTGACGTAGATGGTAAGATTTCTATTCATTCTATACTTTCGAGATTCCATCTTTTAGATTATATTAAACATATTGTCTGCAATTATTTACTTAAATTATATGATATTTGTGATTTTTATCAAACTATAAACAACGATTGACAATTGAATCATTAATAAGAGGCCAACTGAAAAGACAAGTATATATATGTGTGTGAATATATATATATATATATATATATATATATATTTGTAATTGAGTTCTTTTTGCTGCCGTGTATTAATTATTTTATTACTATTTATTGTTTTTGTTAGTATTTATTGTTTAAATAAGGCATTCGCCATAATATTATTTTTGCTTGCTTGAATTGATTCATATAGGGAAAATAATTAACAAATTGAGAATGAAATATCGATTGGTGTCCTAAAAACAAGTTAACCCAAATACTAAAATCTTGGTCATTTCAACACACACACACATATATATATATAAGAAAATATAAACGGCACATTTTAATATTCATAGCATCTTCAACTTACCGAGAATATGATCATAGATATGAGGTCATAAAGCTCATAAACAGAGACAGAGCTAAGATTTATGTTGAGAGAGTTCAAAATCTGAAGAAAAACTCACTGAAGGGGGTTCAACATATACAATATATACATAAAAATTATTTGAATCATGTATTAATAGTATAATTTTCCGTCGAAGGGAGTTCAGACGAACTGCCTATTACTAGGCTAGCTTCGCCTCCGCTCATAAATTTGGATTCATAGAAGGTCAGTAGTCAGCTGGGTGTTGTTTCGCTTTTTGGTGGATAGGCTTAGTGATAGTTTGGTGACCGTATCCGTTTCTCTCATTCATCCTGGTAATAGTAGCATTTTTTCGTCCTTCAGTTTTTGTTACTCCTTGTTATGTTATTTCATGCACTTCGATTATCACATTGTTTGGTTATTATTATTACTCTTTGTTTTTTTTTAATGATGTCTGATGTTTTATTCATTATGTCTCTTACTTTTGTGTTTCTTTTTTAACTGCTTTGATATGCGTTATTCAAATTGAAGATCTTTTAGAAATAGTCTCTATATCTCTTTGAGGTAAAGATAAGACTTGTATATAGGTGATACGAGTCATATCGCCACCTTAGCTTTCGATGACATCATTCGAAGTCAGTACGTGGGGCATCAGGCTTTGGTCGCATTGAGGACACGGGATCCTACATGGAGGGGTCGATTTGAGTACACCAAAGAGCAATCCCACCGTGAAAGATTGCTTGGAGCATTAAAAATTGAGGACTCGCGGTTTTGGGCCTTCATTATGGGCATTTTGGTCACTTAGCCTTGTCCAAGTAACACTCCATGACTACCCCTTTTCATTAAGGGTATTATGGTCATTTTGTTAATTAATAAGTTAGACTATAAATAGGTTCTATTAGTTCATTTGCTAGTAGATTTTGAATGATGAAGAATTGAAAGGCATATTTTCTCTCTTTTGAGAGTGTAACACCCTTAGTTGTAGGGCTTGGAAAAGTCATCCTTAGCATAGGGCTTGAAAAAGCCAATATTGATCTTTGCTTGAAAACGGTAGATCTTGAGGTGAGTTCATTCCCTTGGTGGTCACCGTAAGAGTGTGGTTTTTATTATTACATTTATTAGGGGTTTAGTGTATGATATACACTTGGTTTTTGATTCTTGTTATAATATTGGCCTCACTATCTATTCTTTACTTTTCTTGTTGTTATCTTGTGTAGTGGACTGTTTTTGGGTCCTTTTTGAATCCAAAAATTTATGTTCTTGTTGTCATCTTGTTCTTCACGTTTTGTGGCTGTTTTGGGTGTCAAATACACCATTGTTATCTCGTATTGTTGTTGTTGTAGTGAATCCGAGAGTGGTATCCAAAAAGATCCTCGGATCCTTAAGATTTGCAGACTGTTTTGGAGTTGTTTCGTGTTTCCCTTGTCTTTCACGTTATATAGAAGACCCCATTAGGGATCTGTTAGGGATTTGAAAGAATGACCCATTTTGAAATTCAAATTGGAACCCCCTCTACAGCCTGGATTTCATCCCCCATCGGTACCAATTTTGGGTTTGGTGGACCAATAGAAAATGGGAGAAACGAATTCTTTCCTAGACCCAATGAAAAATCGCCAAATATGTACCAAATTTGTACGTTCATCCCAAGATTCGCGGATTATGGACGTTGGGGGAGACACATCATCGATCTTCTAGAAGATTAGGCTGTTCTAGAACGTTCAAGGAGTTTTCCGTCCTACGAACGCGCAAAATGCGTGACAACAGTGAAAAATGAACGGGCTGGGGTCGGGTATCATCGTTGGACATGGATTGATGGTTCATGATGTTGTTGTCGTGATTCGGAGCCATTTGTTGTTGGATTGTGAAGTTGACGCGATTTGGGATTGCTATGTTTGTTTTGATATTGCCATTTTTCGTTGATGTTGTTGATGATGAAGAGTATAAGGGGAATTTGTTGATGGTGGGCCGGGTCAGGTTTTAAATGGTGGGTGCTGATTTTAAATTGGAGTTGGGCCATTTAAATTGAATAGATAAATGGGCCCAAGACAGTAATTGGGTCGGCTGAGGCTGGTTGTTGTTTTGTTGCTGAAGAGAATTGGGCCCGGGGCGGTTGGGTTTTGGAAATGGGTTTAAAATTGGGATTGGGGTTAATTAGGTTATGGGGATTTGACCAATTCATTTAAGTTTTGGCCAAATTGAAAATCAATTTAGCCAATTGCTTTGCAATTGGGGTCAATTTGATTTCAATTATAGTCAAATATAATAGATGGACTAAATCAAATCAAAACTCGATACGAATTAACACATTGTTTAATCCTGAGCTTCTTGATTCGATAAAATTAAACAAGTATTTCTCCAAATAGATTATTTGTAAGAATAAATTATATTTAAATCAAGATTTAATTATTTATATTTATTTTCCAAATAATTCTTAATTTAAAGTCCAATTTTGATGAAAATGTTCATTTAAATGACATCATTTATACAATCCCGTATATTCAAATACGAAAATATATAATTATCACTTAAATGACAAATTTAACCCAAATGCATATTTTAAAATGTGTTTATTTGGAAAAAATAATTGTTGTGATTTTATTTGAAAATCGAAGAAACTCGAGATTAAACGTAGTTGTGGAGAGCAAAAATTAGGTGTCAACAATTAGCAACTAGTAATCACCTACTAGATTGTGAATTAGTTGTTTGAGTCCGCTTTTTTTTTCGTGTTTTCGTTCTTTGTGTGCTTTTCTTATTTTGATTTATTGAACTTCTTTGTTTCAAGTTCGTAAGTAGAATTTTTTATTTTTGTGTCTTGAGTTGATCAAACAAGAATCTATTCCGGCCGCTAAGTAGAATTGACATTTTATTGACTACCGGAGTATAAGCAACTTTCAATATTCGCCGCTTCAATTGTAAGGATCACAAAAGTGAGTGTCTACGAGTGCTGGTGAGGAGCTTTTACTACTAATCTTGTTTGTTCATTTTGTAGGTTTGTTTCTTTGTTTGTTTTAGATACAATTGTAATGGAACCCAAGGCTTCCACCTCTCAAACCATGGACAACAATGTCACCAATGTCATTTTGGCCTACCTTGACACTATTTCTCGAGACATGGCTATGGTGAATGAAAGATTGGATCGTATGGTAGGTCCAAGGGAGCAAGTGGGCTGCCCGGACACACGTCAAGATGAAGACTATAGCTTATGTGATCTAGAAGGTAAAATAGCTAACTCTTACACTTTTATGCGTGAAAATGAGAATTGTGTGGCTAGTAGCCCTTTGAGTGTGGGTAGTGGCTTACTTACTTATGAGTCTAATGATTCTTTTTCTCTTTTTGATGACGTACATGTTGTGGGTGTGAATACACTAGTTAATCCTATTGATGACCAAATTGACTCTTCTTTTAAGATCAATTTATGTCCACCTAGTGTTGAACCCAACATGTTGGACGAGATAACATCATCTTGTGTAAATGGTGTTGATCAACTTATTTTTGAAACTTGCCCACCACGTGAGGTTATGTGTGTTGTAATTAATGGAACTCAAGTGAGTGAAGTATTTGAGAATGTTGGTCAACAAACTAGGAGTGAACCCGTGAGCTATCCTTGTGATATGGATTCCATGGTTTACATAGCTCATAAGGATAATCTTGTACTCGAAACCTCTTTGAAACTTGATAATTGTCTTTTAGAGAGTAAAGAACGAACTTGTTCTAAATATGCCCGTGAGATAGATCATGCTCTCTTTAGGTATAATGTCTTGTTTGAAGATGATTTGAACACTCCTAATGAACCTAGTGGTAAAAATGATGGTATAGCTTGTCTTGGAGGCTATAGCCTATATGTTAACCCACTATGGTGTGACAACATTCCTCCTAACGATAGAAATCTCTTTGTGAAAGATAAGAGTACTCTTAAGGGTAAGGAATGTGTAGTCCTTCTTGAAAACCCGAGGGCAAAGGTGTCATTGACTCCTTGGGGTAATGTTTCTAAATTTGCATCCTTGCTTGACACACTTGTGCTTACATTTCATGAATACCAACTTGAGAATGCCAAGTTGCCCATTTTCTTGAAGGAAAGAATGTGTATGTGCTTCAATGCTTTATCTTCACCGGTGTATACCTTTACACTTGGTTCTTTCCTATACTACCTCTTTGCCTATGATGACATCCATGCTAGTTTTGAATTTGTATTATGTAGAGGTAGGAAACTTTTTGGTTGGTCTACTTGTTCTCGTGACTATGCTATGTGTGTTTGATGGGCTTTAAGACCAATAATGGCACCATGTTTGATGAGGTCAGTTGAAGAGGTAATGAAACAATTGTGCTTTATGGTCCCTAAGTTATGGGTAGGTTTACCTTTGGGACTTCGGGATACCATTGAGTCCTTTGTAGTTTCTTTATCTCTTGATACTCTTCATAACCATGCCCTTTCTGACGTTTTTGCTAAGCTTTTCATGACTAACACAACGGATTTATGGTTATATTTCAAGTATGTTCCACCTTGGCATGATGATATTTATTATTGTGCTAACTCTAACCTTCATGCCATGAGGAAGTTGTGCTTGTTTGTCCTTTCTTTTGTTTTTCAAGGTCTGGATTCGAGGTCGAATCCTTTTCAAGAAGGGGAGGATGATACGAGTCAAGCTTTGGTCGCATTGAGGACACGGGATCCTACATGGAAGTGCCGATTTGAGTACACCAAAAAGCAATCCCACCGTGGAAGATTGCTTGGAGCATTAAAAATTGAGGACTCGCGGTTTTGGGCCTTCATTATGGGCATTTTGGTCACTTAGCCTTGTCCAAGTAACACTCCATGACCACCCATTTTCATTAAGGGTATTGTGGTCATTTTGTTATTTAATAAGTTAGACTATAAATAGGTTCTATTAGTTCATTTGCTAGTAGATTTTGAATGATGAAGAATTGAAAGACATATTTTCTCTCTTTTGAGAGTATAACACCCTTAGTTGTAGGGCTTGGAAAAGTCATCCTTAGCATAGGGCTTGAAAAAGCCAATATTGATCTTTGCTTAGAAACGGTAGATCTTGAGGTGAGTTCATTCCCTTGGTGGTCACCATAAGAGTGTGGTTTTTATTATTACATTTATTAGGGGTTTAGTGTATGATATACACTTGGTTTCTGATTCTTGTCATAATATTGGCCTCACTATCTATCCTTTACTTTTCTTGTTGTTATCTTGTGTAGTGAACTGTTTTTGGGTCCTTTTTGAATCCAAAAATTTATGTTCTTGTTGTCATCTTGTTCTTCATGTTTTGTGGTTGTTTTGGGTGTCAAATACACCATTGTTATCTTTTATTGTTGTTGTTGTAGTGAATCCGAGAGTGGTTTCCAAAAAGGTCCTCGGATCCTTAAGATTTGCGGACTGTTTTGGAGTTGTTTTGTGTTTCCCTTGTCTTTTGCGTATCAATAGGGGTGTTCATGGGTCGGTTATTAGTCAAAACCATAATAAAATTAATTTAGCCAGTTTTTAAATTTCTAAAATCAAACCAAACCAAACAAAAAAATAACCGTCGGTTTGGTTCTTGCGGTTTGGTTCATTTTTTTGGTTTATAATTTTAGCTAATGATAAAAGTTGAAAATTAACAAAATTAAATCCAATCTAACATATGAGATGTTAACCAAGTGTTGTATCTCAACCTTAAAACTAAGATGTTAACTGAGTGTTATACTTCGGCAAAGCTATAAACAACACCATATGAACGCTTCTAAAAAAATATTTTAACTACATTTAACAGAATGATATGATAAACTCCCCCAAAAGGTGAACACAAAAACTTCTTGCTCAATAAGGTTAAAAAAGAAAGTGAAAATTAATGATTGTCTATAGTAAAATGAATCTCAGCTATAAATTTCAATATACAACAAGATATTATTTTCATAATTAGTATCATTTGTCATTCAAAGTGCGGTTCACTTAAAATCTCATAAGGTACTATCAACTAGATGAAGAAATGACTTAATGTGTTACGACTAACGTTAAATCATGATTAAAATATAAAATGTAACAAATATGTATATTGTATTTATGAATAATACATAAATAATTATAATATACATATACATACATATATCTATATCTATAATCTATATCTATATCTATAATAATATATTAAAAGTGTGAAGACCCTTAAAAAAATTATTTGAACTTTTTGCCTTCATTAAAAGATTATCCTTTAGACAAAGACGTCTTTTTACTATTTATCTAATAATATTTACTTAATTTTAGGACTTCAAACCCAACTAAATATATTCTTTAGGACTACATATATTCTTTTTTTTTTAAAAAAAACATGAACTCTATTTTGTACTAAATAAAAAGACAGCAAAAGTTTATCAAAAACTAAAAAGGGTTAAAAGAATCACTCTTATTTGTGTTAGTTTAGTTTACTTGGAATTTAAAATATTCTATTATTCATAAATAATTAATGAAAAAAGTAACTATCAATCATATTTATATAATTTCTTTATTGAAGAAAAAAGTTTTGAACTTCTATAAATTGAGAATTCTTTTAGAAAAATACAATAATATCTAATATGAACATATGGAAAAAGATATATTTATTTTTGTTCTTAAATAATTCTTTATTATTTGATTTGAATTTTCTTCTTTTTTTGGTCGTCAAGATATGCCAAAGAAATATATTTTTGTAATATTTAATTTACTTAGATGCATTGATTTCGTAGTTTTCTTTTTCCAATTTTATAGGTATCTTGAAGATGAATGATGATTACGATGATATAGACAATTAATGATCAAAATTTTGAGTCATATAAAATATTATGATTATTTTTTCTTTCTAAAACACCAACCGTAATTTAAGGGGTTGTCAATATATTTTATACCTACCTCATTTGTATCTTTGATATTTACAACTACTATATATCTAATTAAATAAATTCTCTTACTATTTGAATAAATATCATATTTAGTGTAGCGTTTAAATTCATTATAGTGAGGTACACGCGCGAGACGCGTACACCTAAACTAGTATATATATATATATATATATATATATATATATATTGGTTCGGTTTGGTTATTTTGTCTATTATTTTAGAATAAAACCAAACCAAATCAAATTAGTATCGATTTTTTAAATTCAAAACTAAACTAAACCAAACCTAACCAAATATCATTTTTTTTAATCGGTTTGGTTTTGATCGCGGTTCGATTTGGTTAAAAACCAAACCATGAACATCCCTACTTGTACGCGTTGTACTCACCAAACACCACATCTATGAGAATACACTGAATTTATTATTGTTTGTTGAACACTTTCGTGTTCAGACGAGCAAATAGTACAACAACAACAACCACATACTCAGTATATTTCCACCAAGTGGAGCTCAGGAAGGGTAAGTGTACACAGTCCATACCACTACCTCAAAAGTGAGATGGAGCGATTATTTTCGATAGATCCCCGGCCATCAAAATAAAACAATCTAGACAAGAAATAGTAAAAAAAATAAGATACAATAGAAATCAACAGTCAATGATACCATAAATACAAGATAACAAACAAATCCTTTTGACAATTCTACCCTGGCCAAATTGGTGTATTGATTGAAAATTTGCCAAATTGTCAATTTCTCTTTTATCTTTGTTGTCAATGGAGAAAGCAATTACCTAAAATTTGACCTTTGTAGAAACTATATAAGGCAAATAGAAAAAATATATAAAGTAGCATTCTTAAATATTCAATTACAAAACATAGCAACACTTTTATTAAATTATATTTTGTAGCATATATATTTGTATGTATTGGTATTTTTGTAGTAACAGTTTGCAAAAATACAAAATACATATCGATTATAAGAACAGTAAAACTCATATGTATTTATATTTTTGTAGCAATAGCTTACAAAAATATAAAATACAACTTACTATATTATATAATTTTGAAACTATTATTATAAAATTTATAATTAAAGGAATAAGTATGCAATTTCTGAATTTTGCCGAAAGCAAATTAGTGAAGTCAATTGATTTTGTTGGTCCTTTTAGCGCAATAGCCGCCGGCATGTGGTGGTTTAACTTGATTATAACTCGAAGGTATTTTGTGTATCATAAAAATTTATACGTAGTTCGTGAAAAATAAAATTTAAAATAATTATATTAATCGATGTGAATTTACAGCTTGATTTATTTGTTTCTTTATTTACAGCTCGCTCTGTAAGTTCCAATAGATGAAGTCACACTCTGAAATAAGTTTAGCATTACGACCACTAGCACAGATAGCGAAACAAAGTCCTCCGACCTATATTAGCGAGGACGCATTCCTTTTCATTATCCTTCTGTCCTAGTCCGCATGCTCCACACCTTCCTGACAGTTTAATTGTGAATAGATCAAATGCTTACACTAAATTATGCAGTTAGTAAATGAAGTGAGTTATGCATTAGTTGACAATAGTTATTTGACAATAACTATAATCTATATTACAAGATCATGTCATATATTTATTGAGTAGATAAAAATTTGAGACATAACCAACATAGGTTGTGGTGCAGTGGATGAGACTGCTTCACCATTAACCAGAGGTCGAGGGTTCGACCTTGGGTATGGAGAAAACTCTGTTGAGAGCGCTGCCACCTTAATGGGTCCTGCAACACGTGATCCGAATTAGTCGAAGCTTCAATGCGGACATCGACCATCGAATGGGAAACCAAAAAAAAATTGTGACAAGCTTTTTCATTGTAGCCAGCCTGACCAATTTGATAAAGATATTTAATTTGATTTGTTTGGTTAAAATATTAGTAGAATACAAAGTAAAACGGTTCTATAAGCAAATAAAGAAGATTCCTAGTGTTCTTTTTTTTTGGTGAAACAACTATCACAACATTTACAAAATAATAATTATCCAAATGTGTATTTCTAGAAAGTACAAAACTTCAAAAGTAGACCAATAAATAAATAAAGTAAAAGAGAGGAATAAGGGAAGAAAGAAGCATAAAACAAAACATGAAAGAAGAAAATGAAAGGTCCATATCATAAAAAAAGTGGTGCACGGCTGCGGCTGTTCCTTCCATAATCAGAAATCTCAACTTCAAATTTTGAGTATAAAAAAAAAATCCACAATAAAAAGCACTATCCTCGAATAAGCCTTATTTGATGCAAATTTAAATTAATCGAAATCCAATATAAAAAAAAAAAACGAATGAAAAACAAAAAACAAAAAAGAAAGTTCTATACTCCACACAAGACAACAGAAGAAAAGTCAGCAAGAGTAATCCTTATGATTCATATAGTGTATTTATCATCTTTCCCACTCATTTCCCCCACTCACATGATATTCAAACACAAATTTCGATTTATCGATGATACGATCCTAAATAAAAAATTAAAGTAAACATTAGTAGATAATTAAATATTATTTCATTTTTTTGTGAAACAGTAGGAGAGACATGACAATCTCAGTTATTCGAACTCTCCAAAAATATTGTCACATCCATGTCGACTTCTTTAAAAATACACTAGTTTTAAAGAATCTGACACGCATTCATCGATATTGAAGAGTTCGAACAACATATTAATAGTTTGGAACACCTTACTTGCCCCTTCTTTGCCATATCATTGTTATTATTATTATTGATCTCCTATTATCTTATTTTTTAATTACATGTTGCATCAATTATCATATTTTTTTTGTTATTATTATGATTGTTTTTTCAATTATTTCATCATGACTTCTTCACTATTTGTGTACTTCCTTTTCAAACTTGCATTAAAATACTTTACTTAAGTCAAAAATTAATCGAAAATAATTTTTTTACTTTCACAAAGTAGGAGGTATCGTCTGCATACATACCATTCTGCAAAACCTATTTATGAAATTACATAGACAATTATTATATTTCTATTTCTATTATATAGAAGAGGTGGTTTCGAACACCTCTTATGAAATTACCAAAAGACCCCTCTATTCTCATTTAATTATATACCATACCCCAATATAGAATAATTTCATTGTTTCATGATAATAGTTTAAATAATTAATATATTCTATTAATTTATATTAATTAACTATAACTACATATTGGAAGTAATTTTTATTTATTTATTTAATTGGCTATCATGTTCAAAACTAATTTGTTACCACAAATCACAATAATTAATAACTTAAAATATTTAAAAGATATATAAAAATTTTATTGACTCTCATTATTTTAGCAATGCCACATAAATTGAGATAAAAGAAAAAGAACTGCAAATCATAATAATTAACAACTTAAAATATTTAAAAGATATATAAAAAATTTAGTTGACTCTTAAAATTGTATCGAAGCCACATAAATTGGGACAAAAGAAGTAAATATATTATTTGATAATTACGTAAAAATTATTATAAATCACAATATTTAACAAGTTAAAATATTTTTTAAAAAATAGATTAAAGTTCTATTCAACTCTCAAAATTTTATCAGTGCAGCATAAACCATGACAAAATAAAAAATTATCTTAATTAATAGAAACTAAATAATTAAAGTAAATAAATTTTATTATTTTAATTGACTTTTATATAGAAAATTAATATTTTTATTTATTTATTTATTTTAGTAAATTTAAATTTTAAAATTATTTTTTTCTTATATAGAAATACTAATATTTAAACTTAACTTTAAATTTTTAAAGTACAAAATTAATAAACTTAATTTAATAAAATAAATTTCTAATGAATATTTTTTTAGAATTTGTGTTGGGTCAATATGTATCAAGTTAAAAAGAAATAAATAAAAATATATAATAAAATTTTATCATTATGAAAGATAAATATAATGCACTATCCAATAATGTTTAATAATATCATATTTTGGATATGTAAATATAGCATCCCGTATTTACTTAATATACTATTCTGGTGAATTATCGATGATTACTATTGGATATGATAAAATTATATTAATTTTTATAGTAATAACATAATCAATCACTCTTAATTAATTAATATGAGTCATCTAGGTATTAAGAAAATAAATAATATTTAATGAAAAATAAAATAGACATAAAATTCAAAATTAACTCTTAATATTTTAAATTAAATTTTCGTGTTTCGAACGATGATTTTACTATATCACTCCTTATCATAAGTCATTTATGTATTAGAAACATAAGAATAACAAAATGATATGTCAACATAAGATATTTGATTGACTATCAAAATTATATTAGTGCCACATAAATTGAGACGGGACATAAGAAGATATAAAACAACATATATTATTTAAAAATTAAATAAAAAGCACTGTAAATAACAATAATTAACAATTTTTTTAAAAAAAATTGGCTGATTTCTGTTTTAGCTGCTTCAATCGTGAATTCAATGTACAGTGATATTTAAAAAGGGTAAAATGGCATAATGAGATTTAAAGAGGATAAAATGTATGTAGTAAAGTGTGAGAAGAATAAAACATGAGTAGATTTTATTATTATATTTTAAAGAAATTAAAGAAAAGAAGTATAAAGATTATTTGCAAAATATTTTTACAAACTAATTTAAATATAAATAAAGTAAATTTGGGTACAAAAAACGTATATCTATCACAAATTTGCTACCAAACACTTCGCACTTTCTTAACATTAGCAAATGTTTTATCAAATATGTGTAGCCATCTTTCAACTTTTTACAGCTCCTTAATATTAATTAACATTTTTCTGTTTTAAAAATAAAATAAAGAAAAGAAAATTTTAACTCCTCCTTCTTTATTAAAAAACAACACTCTTTTCATGTGTTAAAAATAATAATTAAACAAAACAATAGCGAATCTAAGATGTGTATTCTCTTTATCGGGTAAGTTTACATGATTCTTAATCTTTGTGATATTGAAAATAAATAATCTGCTGGATCTTTGATTTAAGCTATTTCATCAGATTTACGCCTCTTCTTTCTCTATATTTCTGATCGCAAAATTCGACAAGAAGATTAAAAAAAAGTTTCAATTGTGATTCCCTTAGCTCAATCATACTAATGAAAATATTCTACTGCTCAAAGTTTCTATTCCAAGATAAATCCTAAAACTTAAAAATTGCAATCCACATGTTCAACTATTGGGCCCGTGCCGACACGAGCCTTGCACTTCTAGCTTTCTTAGAGGGAGAACCTTAAAATATAACTAATAATTGATATATTTTTCAGGTGATCAATCCATAAAAAAAAAGTTATTGTCATATGATAGTGAGGTCACAAATTCAAAATGTGGAGATAGTTTTTTGTAGAAATACGAATAAAACTGCGTGCAATAAATCCTTGTGGCTCGATTCTTCCACGAATCTCATACATAGTGAAAGCTTAATGTATTGAATTATTATTTTTTTATTATTTATTTTTCATAATTTTTTTCTTCAAATATCACATTTTTGCAATCACACCCACTTTTTCCTTTTCTTTAAAAAATCCATCACCATTTTGTCTGTGCACGTACAGTTTTTGATTCCTAGTCAAGCTAATAGTTACAACAGCCACAGCCACATAATTTCTGCTATTATTTGCAAGACTTCCAATGCAGTGAAGTCTTTTTTTTTTGTTCAAGCTATTATTTCTGCTGATGTCAGTACACTAAGCGGTAAAAAATTGATCATAAAGATTTTTTTATTCATCAGAAATGAAAATCAAACCCCTAAACTCTTATTTAAGGGATGAGTTGATGAACCACCACCTTAACAGCTGTGGTTATACACTGAAGTCTTTCAGTTGACCCACCTGAGCAAAAATGCCCCAAAGTTCCCCAATTTTTTTGCCCATAAAGTGAAAAATTATTCATAAAGTAGTGAACTTTAACAACCCCTTTTAGTTTACTTAAAAAAAATAGATATTTTTATTTATTTATTTTATAAAATTAGAAAATATTACTATAGTTTTTAGATTTTTAAAGTACAATTAATAAAATTAATTTTAATAAATATTTTCTAGAAAGAAGTGTAATGTACTTACTCCGTTCGCTTCTACTTTTCATTAATTTTTTAATTAAATTTCCCTTTTTACTAATATTTTTTGACCTATCAAGAAAAAATAAATTCTTTTTTCTTATTTCATTCATATCATTAATTATTTTTTTTAAAATTAATTTTAAATTATAATGTAAATATTATTTAATAAATAATTAAATAATTGTGTTATTAATTATTTTTTTTAATAGTGTAATTTAAATTGTGACAAATAAAATAGAGTGAATATAACCTAACAAATTAAAATAAAATGAAGGGAGTAGAATTAAAAAAAATCCAATTGCCTGGAAACAATTTCAACTTTGATCTTTCAAGATTGCTATAAAATAGTGAAATTTAAGAAAAATTACCAAAACCTCATTTGCCAGGAAGCAACTTCCATTATGGGTGTTCAAGATTTCCATAAAACAGTTGATTTTTAAGAAAAATTCAAGAACCCCAATTGCCAAGAAGCACACTTTCCATTTTGGATGTTCAAGATTTCCATAAAAAAGTAAACTTTAAGAAGAATTCAAGAACCCCACTTGCCAAGAAGCAAACTTTCCATTTTGGGTGTTCAAGATTTCCATAAAAAAGTGATTTTTAAGAAGAATTCAAGAACACTCTCCACCCCACCCCCGCACCCCAACCTCAGCTCTCCAGTTGCCAAGAAGCAGTTTCCACTGTGATTTGTGCAAGATTTAACTATGAAGAAAGGATCTTTTGCTCCTAATCTTAAACTTTCTCTTCCTCCTCCTGATGACGTTGCTCTCTCCAAATTCCTGTACTTACTTTATCTCTCTCCTTATGTGTGTGTGTGTGTGTTGTCTGTTGTGTGTTGTGTGTGTGTGAAATGTTTCCAAGAATGTATATTTATGCTAAATTCATATGCCTTGTCAAAAAACAAACAGTGGGTGGCAGTGGACTAGGTGGTATAGTGTGTTTACTGAGCTAAAATATTGGATCCACTTTGTTGTATATCTTATTTCTTGTGTCTTTTTGCTATGCTTATGTTGTTTTGTTGACATTTTTTTGGTATTTTGTTGTTTTATAGGACTGAATCAGGGACATTTAAGGATGGGGATCTTCTGGTGAATAGAGATGGAGTTAGAATTGTCTCACAGAGTGAAGTTGCAGCTGTAAACTCTCTCAAAATATTCTCTTTTTGCTATACTTGTTTAAGGAGTTGTTGGTTTGATAGAATTGCTCTTATTATTCTATAACCTTGGCTTGTTCCTTGTACTTCAATTAGCCTACCATTTTGTTTTGTAGCAGTTACAATGTTTTTTTTTCCTGAGCTGAGTATCTAGCGGAAACAACCTCTCTATCTCCCAAGGTAGGGGTAAGGTCCGCAGACTCTACTCTCTTTAGACCCCACTTGTGGGATTACACTGAGTATGTTGTTGAATCTGGCTTGGATTGGGTAGTAGGATCATTCCTTGCTTAGTCTACATGGGATTATAAGAGCGTACTATTTTCTGAATTGCCTTTGGAATTTTGAGGTTGGAATTCAAATGTTTAGCTAATAATTTAAATGCGCAAAGAATTGAAATTTTGAATGCTTGAGCCGAGGGTTTAGAAACAACCTCTCTACCTTCAACAAGGTAGGGGTAAAGCTGTGTGCTATGTTGTTGTTATTTCTGGTCATGTTATAAAGAACTTGAAATGGATGCTAAATTAGACAATCTGAATTTCTTGAGCTGTTCATCTGAGTCTTGATATTACAGTTGCGATTAAGGAACTCATTTTATATGAAGGGTCCAAATTACATGACCCTTGATAGGAAGGTCTGGGGGACGCGAATTAGGGTAGAGGTTTAGTGAGTAGGAGTGCGTCCTTACTAGTAGGAAGGAGTGCTTTGTTTGTAGTTGTGCCTGTAGTCGTAGTGTTTTGCGCGTGTCTTGTAGTTTCTTGTTCGTGGTGTTTTGGTGATGTTTTTGATTTCGGATAGATAGTTTATGGTATTACTCTGTGGGTGTCTTGTTCCCATTTTGTTGTTTGTTTTTATGTTTTTATGTTTGTATGTTTGTTATATTGTTATTTGTCCTGAGTCGGGGGTCTATGGAAACAACCTCTCCACTTCATCGGAGGTAGTGGTATGGATTGCGTACACTTTACCCCCACTTTGTGGGATTACATTGGGTATGTTGTTTGTTGTTGTTGTAGTATGCTTACTTTAGGTCTAAAATTTGGCAGGAGTCTTTTTGTCTTGTTAGAGATTTATATGCCGGTAGGAAATGTAGAGAACATCTGGTGCCAGAGAAACTAATGTTTTCAATAATATCGGACTAAGATGAGTTTAAATGACGTGATAAGGGCAGTGGGGATATATTTAGCTGATGCCAACTTGCTTGGAATTGAGACGTAGTTGTTATTGTAATCCAGACCTGGACATTTTGTGCTTTTCATCTTCCTTTGTGTATGCACTTTTGCAATCCGTTGCAACTATCATATCTTATTTATTCTGGCATTTGCGATTTTTTCTCCAGCCTTCAGTTATACAACCATCAGACAACCAGTTAAGCTTAGCTGATTTTGAAGCAGTTAAAGTTATTGGAAAGGGAAATGGTGGTATTGTACGGCTGGTTCAGCATAAATGGACAGGGCAATTTTTTGCTCTCAAGGTATATTTGGCTTCCATCTCTATTCTGCTTCTCTTGGTTATTGGTTATTCCTTTGACTAGCAGCAGATTGTTTATATATCAGTTTGACATGTTCCAGTATTGGTGTGTATTCCATTTAAAAAGTGCGTAATAGAGGAAGTTATCTAACGATAATGAAAGAAGAGGAATTTTGAGGATTGGGACACAAAGAGTAGGGAGCACGAGTGCGGATAGAATGTTTGCTCTATTCTCTATGACTGGAAGGTGTTGATTATTGACTTGGTCCATCTTTTCTTATTGATAAGCATGATCACTAAGGGGTCGTTTGGTAGGAGGGATAAGGATAACTAATCCCGGGATTAATTTAGAAGAGGGGCTTATCCTATGTTTGGTTGGGACAAAATGCATGGGATAACTCATCCCGGGATTGTAGTGTTTTTCTTATCCCTCCTTGAGGGTGGGATAACTAATCCCGGGATAACTTGTTTTCCAACCAAACGACCCCTAACAGTTACTTCTTTCACCCTCAAGCCTTGAGTTCTTGATTGCACAAGCAGAGGAATAGAGGTCATATTGGCTTGTTCTTTGGAGTGCTTATGGAGGAATTTGTCTATCTGACGATCCTTTGGCAGATGTCAACATATGCTTTAATTATCAGGCTCTTCTTCGCTTAATAACAGAATGTCGCCTGCGATCTCCACCGCTCTACCGGTTAAACTGTTTTTCAGCTTACTGTGTTCAGGCTGCCTCAAGAGATTTGTCCTCTAAATGAATAAATACGTTAAGTTCCCCTCATATGTCACTGCCGCCTTATTTTTCCAGCTATACTTGTTTCCCTTCGTGACAAGGAGTTTTTTATCATTCAGGTTATTCAGATGAACATTGATGAGTCCATGCGCAAGCATATTGCTCAAGAGTTGAGAATTAATCAGTCATCACAGTGTCCACATGTTGTCGTATGCTATCAGTCATTCTTCGATAATGGTGCTATCTCCATTATTTTGGAGTATATGGATGGTGGCTCCTTAGCAGATTTTCTGAAAAAGGTCAAAACAATACCTGAGCGATATCTTGCTGCCATCTGCAAACAGGTAGCCGGTAAACAATTTGAATTCCGCTAGAGAAGAATTTGGTCAAGTACTAATAACGTTATCAACCTTGGTTCTTTCACCAATTAGGTTCTCCAAGGCTTGTGGTATCTTCATCATGAGAAGCATATTATTCACAGGGATTTGAAACCTTCGAATTTACTAGTCAACCACAGAGGTGATGTCAAAATCACCGACTTTGGCGTGAGTGCAGTACTGGCAAGCACATCTGGACTGGCTAATACCTTTGTCGGCACATACAACTATATGTCTGTGAGTATCTGTGACTTGATTTTTGTAAAAGCGAGTATAGAACTGCAACGCTAGGTAATTTTCGCTCATAAATAACACGTCAGAAATATTTCCTAGCATACTTTTCTGCAACTTTATTACTCCCTCCGGTTCAATTTGTTGGCCGTACTTTCTTTTTCTGGCAAATGTTAATTTCAACTTTCCACATGTCATGTTTAAGACCACAATATTAAAGGAAATTTTGGTACATTTGACATATCTTTAATTTAATACCACAAGATTCAAAAGTTTTTATTTTCTTAAACTCCGTGTCAAGTCAAAACCGGACAAACAAATTGAAATGGAGGGAGTAGTGTAATCTGCCTATGCTAAAAACCTCCAAGTTACTGACTCTCTGTTGTCTGCTACAGCCAGAGAGAATTTCAGGAGGTGCCTATGGCTACAAAAGCGACATTTGGAGCTTGGGTTTAGTTTTGCTTGAGTGTGCAACAGGTCATTTCCCATATACACCACCCCAGGGAGATGAAGGATGGGTCAATGTCTATGAACTTATGGAAACCATAGTTGACCAACCAGCACCTTGTGCACCTCCTGACCAATTTTCTCCACAATTCTGCTCATTCATATCTGTGTGGTAAGCGCTATAGTTTCAGATCAGATCTTACTTACTTGCAAATATACAATCCTTGTTAGTTTTGAGCTGGCGATGTCGTGATATACCATCTGGAACTATTAATCCGATTGTCCTATGAGTTTCTGGTAGATGTGTTTTCTGGTATGGAAGCTCACTACACTATAACTTGTTTCAGTGTCCAGAAAGACCAGAAGGACAGACTGTCGGCAAATGAACTCATGGTAGTGATAATCACTTTTTTGTCTTTCTCGAAATTGCTTATTGATTAATTACTAATGTAGTGGCTGTTTGGGATTCATGAAATACAGAGTCACCCTTTCATCACCATGTACAATGATCAGGATATCGATCTCGGATCTTACTTCACGTCCGCAGGACCTCCATTGGCAACACTCTCTGAGCTATAATTGGTATGTTTGCTCAATTCTTTTTTGATTCATTTTCACGGCCTGGGTAGTGTATTCCTTTTGCAGCTTTTAGAAAGAAATAATATAAGGTAGGAACTTTTTGTGTGTCTATTATACTCCCTCCATTTCATATTACTTGGCGCCCATACTAAAAATGACATAATACATAAACATGCCTTTAACTTGGCCTAGGCTGGCATCTATACCCTCCAATTTTGGATGTGCACAATTAGGCATTTAAACTTATATAGCATTGAACAAATAGACACACGCGTCCTATGTTGCATAATACACACACAACACGAAATTGCTACGTAGGACCCCAAGTAGAGAATTTTATTCAATTTTTCCCTTTCTACCCTTGGTATTAAATTATTAAATAAACTAGTAGTGGTCAAATTTAGAGTTTCAAAACATCATCAATAAGGTTAGTTTAGTAAAATACACCTCTAATTAAAGTTTTCTTAAAGGGTGTGTCAGGTCAACAGGAGCCAAGTAATATGAGACGGAGGGAGTACGTATATATTTGAGTGTCTGTGATACAAATTTCATTTTCTCTTTGTCCCTTTTTTCATCGTCTTGGATCAGAGCCGCTAGCATTTGGTAATTCGCTGAAGCTCTTTTTCTTTTTTTTTTTCCTCCGCTAGGGTCATTTGGTCACAGGGACTTTGCTTCTTGTTGCAACTCACTCAACCCTCTAGCTAGTTCCATTTTTCTTGTACGAGCAAGCTTTTTTATGTGTATTCCAATTCACTTTTATTTAACGTACACATTTGTGTATAGTTTATGTGCGTTAATTGGGTCGAGGGTCCTTAGGAAATAGCCTCTCTACCTTCACAAGATAGGGATAAGGCTGCGCCCACACTACCCTCCCCAGATCCCACTTGTGGGCTACATGGGGTATGTTGCTGTTGTATTTGCATATAGCAAAGGTTGAAGAACATTATGTTATTTATCTTCCTAATATCACCTAACTAATATTGGTGTTCTGGTAGTTTCAAATTGTTAATAGCTGATGTAGTTATCTCCGGAAACATGTTTGTTATCAACAATCCAAATTTAAGTTCTTTTTCAACCTGTGCTACGTAATCTGAGTTTTGAATACAAGCATTGAATCCTACTATCTTTTCAAAAACTTCAGTATAGCTATGTTGTCTCCATAATTGAGCTACAAAAGTTGTGGTTAACTATTTGCTTGTTCGGAAACATGGGTAAGGAATAGCGATTACATTGAGATGAGCCTCGTTATGTATGTGCAGTTCTTTTGCCAACTATTATTTCAAGAAAATTAGATGATTATTCCGATATTGCAATTCTATTCCTATTTGCCCAAAAACATGGGACTTGCAGGTGCGCCATTCTTGAAATTTAACCTGACTACTTACTCTCACAGGGTTTCAGCACTGTCTTGTAAGTGATGTTCATCAACCGGAATTTTGGCCAAGTAGCTTTTCCAGTCGCGACGTTCCAAAAATTAGAAGCCATTTTAGAAGGCATTGAGAATCAAGTGAAGCAGATGGAGCCATTGTTGTCCTTTTCAAGTCTCCGGTAGGTAGCGTTGGGAGTGTTGACCGTGATATTTTCTACTATATAGTAATTCAAATGGGAACAACTCCAGATATCCTTTTGATATGACTTTTTTTTGACATTAATCCTTGTTTGCAAGTGTTTTTGGTTTCCAATTTGACTTCTCTTACCTTTTTGGTACATGAAGTTGTTTAGTGTGAGTTATGAACTGAATGTAAAATTATTGAGCTCCCATTTGTCCTAATGATCAATTTAGAGACCTTTCAATGAATCAACTTGCGGAGGAGCTATCGAAAATAACCTCTCTACCCTAGAAACGTAGGGATAAGGTCTCCTTTCATCCTACCCTATTCCACATGTGGACATTGGGTAGTTGTTTATCAACTTAGTTCTAGGTTCAAGTTTTGCATGTCTAAGAGTTAAATCAATCTTACATTGCAATATTATTTACATAATGGTTATCGTTAATACTATACCCCATCGATATAGGCACCCAAGGGTGTGGCCTAGTGGTTTAATGAAGTTGGGATGAACATCATGAGATCTCAAGTTCAATTTCTAGCAGAGACAAACACTAGGTGATTGCTTCCTATCTGCTCTAGCCTTGGTGGACAAAGTTATCTAGTATTTGTTGCTGGTGGGAGGTGGCAGGTATTTCATGGATTTAGTTGAGGTGCGCGCAAGCTGGCTCGGACACCACGGCTATTAAAAAATAAATGAATAGATATTAGCTAATCCCATATGGAACTAGCCTTACCTGTCGCGTAACGACAATATTGGCGCAAAAGAATCGGTCATTCACTTGTTACAATATTGGCGCAAAGGAATCGGTCATTCACTTGTTGATCGTTCGCGAGTCAAACTCACTCTCCTGCCACGCCTTTCACTCGCTCTGTTGAGATGAACTCAATTACTCTTCACTCGCTCTGTTGAGTCGAATTCAATTACTCTTCGAGCTTTGAGGATCATTCGTTATTTACTTGCTTGCGGATTATCTGTAGAGAGCACCACAATCAAGATGCATGTTACGATATAGAGAGAGAAGAAGCGTAATGATTAGTATTATCGGAAAAGTTTTGGTAACTGGTGGGCAATAGAATTAGTTAATAGGTGCAAACAAGTGTAGCGAATCACATAAATAAACCCTTCTTGCCAGCTCACAGATGGATTGAGCTGGCGAAGCGCGAAGGAGATGGATGTCCTACATTCTCTTTTGAACTTCCATTGAGATTTCGTCGTAAGCATTCTTAGCAACTCATAGCTGAATTGAACTATTGAAACATACGGATAAAGATGCCCATATTTCGGGTGGCGTTTAATTTTTGCTTCTCGAATTTGTGCCTTCAGCACTTTACATAACAAAAAAATGGCTGAAAAATATCATTGCCACGGGAAAAAGAAACAATTTTCGCGGCACATGAGTTTAATTTTTCACGGTATCATATCCTACAAGTCATGTCGCAATGCATAACTTCATTCCTACAGAATTTATTCTGAGCGAGATAGAAGTCCAGTTTCAGAAGGCGCTAGTTAAGTTGTATAAGGTATAACAAGTCATGTCGTACTACATAACTTAATTCCTATAGAACTTATGCTATGCCAAGCGAGGCAAAAGTTCAGTTTCAGAATCCACAAGTTATATCATAAAATGCCTAACTTAATACCCATAGAAATTATGCCGAGCGGTGCAAAAGTTTTCTAAACTTATTGTGAGCGAAATAGGTCATATAAATACTATACAATTCATCTCACACAGTACTTTAATTCCTATCGAACTTATGCCGAATGAATTAGGGTATAGATAAGGATAATTTGGTCCACAAATTTTCGTTAAATGAGCAACATGAACGAAAATTATGGACCATCATATTTTAGGGCAAATATTAAAGACCACCATGAAATAGGGGCAATCCTTGGCACTCAAACAGAGTGCGGTCATGGTCCTTTCGTAGATTCAACCAATTCTAATCCAGCTCGCTCATTTGACACCTCTAGCTATCGGAAAAATACAAAAACTGATTAAGAAGGAAATAAACTATTTGATTTCCCCATTTTCTTGGAACAGTTATTTGTATCTACAAAATCTGGGAATAAGAACTGAAAGGGGTCTCTAGACAGATACAATTAAGACAATTAATCTTAGCTCTGCCTACATTGGTGTAGTCAATGTTAAATTATCTCTTAATATTTTTATACACAACTTTTATGATTGAAAGAAAAAAAGCTCCTATTGATAGCTGCAAGAAACCTACCCAGAGATCCTACGATGTCGTCACTTTTACAGTTTTAATGTTGTAAATGGCAATCTGCTTTTGTGTAGAAATGAGCAAAACTCAGAACTCGAATTGAACACTCAATATCATTACCTCCAGAACAAACCGTAAAAATGGGATGTTGATCAGTCAGTTTGTTCGCAGTACTTGGGCGTGGGCGTTCATCACAGAGATACAGTATCTGCTGATGCAGCACGGACAAGCATTTCATTGTCATCGATTGAACACTTGCCTGAGAATTCCACTGCAGAATCACCTAAAAGGATATAATGGTAGTTTAAAACCTTTTTTATGTACTTGCTACGAGAGGAAAGCAATCAAGTAGGGCTCCAAACAGTTGAAGGGGAGCCTTGAGGCAACGGTAAAGTTGTGTCAGTGTGATTCTATAGGTCACAGGTTTGAGCTGTGGAAGCCGCTGCTAACATTTGCATTAGAGGTTAGGTTGTCTACACACTTCCCAGGCCCTGCTAATATGGTAAGCTTTATGCATAGGGCTAACTTATAGACAGCTCATTCAGAAAACCAGCACATACACAACGTTATGCATGAAAATTGAATAAATCAGCAAGATACCGGAGTTCTCTGTTTTCAGAAAGTACATACAATGTGTCAAGTTTGAGTGCATGACTAATCGTTGAAGAGAAATACGAGCTGGTAGACAGATATCTAACAGATGCCATAACTCAGTAAACACTTTATTCATGTCATATACCTGCTTGTGTCTTAAGTTCAATTAAGGCATTAAGTCTTACATCAACACATGTACA
The DNA here is from genome assembly GCF_002878395.1 of Capsicum annuum. Taxonomy (NCBI): domain Eukaryota; kingdom Viridiplantae; phylum Streptophyta; class Magnoliopsida; order Solanales; family Solanaceae; genus Capsicum; species Capsicum annuum. The sequence continues at coordinate 216,755,310 of NC_061119.1, forward strand.
ACAACAACAACAACATATCAACGTAATCTCACTAGTGGGATCCGGGGAGGGTAGAGTGTACGGAGACTTTAGCCTACCATTGGAGGTAGACAGACTGTTTCTGATAGACCCTCGGCTTAAGGAATACATTAACACGTGTGCGCATTATAAATCATTACCAGTCAAATTTTAACTCCTGTCTCAACAATATAATAGCTCAGAATTCATTCAAGTGCTTATACATTTAAAATGTCGCTGCATGCATAAGAATTAGCAGTGACTTAGTAGATGATAGAGCATTCAACATGAGTTCCCTTCAAAAGAATATAAAAGAACTATTAGTTTGAGAGTTTATGGAAGTCACCATACCTGAAGAATGTCTCAATCCCTTGACAGCATCAAAATTCTTGTAGGTATAGCCAACAAAACTTAAATCTTCAGGAATAAGGCGCTTCTGCAAAAAAAAATTACAACAAAAAAGATTTATTTAAGCATGGAATTAGAAGAAAAGGTGTTCCGGAAAAGAGAAATAGAAAAGTAAGCTGGAGAAGAAAATTCCAAAAACGATGATAGCAAGACTGCTCAGCAAAACATGGTTACATTCAGTAGGGATGTAGGGATGCAAGAGATTCATCATCATGACATACATAAGCACTGGACACCTACACTAATCTGAGTCTAAGTTCAGTTGCGCATATCTGAAGCTTAGATTAATCTTAGATTACACATCCTTTAAAAACTGTCTATTATAACTGTTTGGACACTCCATAAACTCTATATTCTAAGCAAAAGTTTCATGTAAATCTCACATAAATTATAGAAACCCCAAAAAAGGAAAAGCTAAAACTTTCAGGGTTTATCAAATAGGAATACTTTACTCATTATGACAAAAGAAACTCACCTTTCTATGCGGTCCTGAACTATTTTTGGCTGGTGGTTTATTTGCCTGCAGTCAGTTGCAATTTTACATCAGTTGCACAAGAATTCTCAACCAAGCATTGTTGTTAACAACAGTTAAACATGAGTATCATGGGGCAAAGAGTTTAGAAAACATTCTTGGTGGAAAAAATGAGTAAAGGATCTTGAATAAATTCACCATTTCTTTCTATTCGCATTGCCTGGAAGGACAAAGAAAGAGGATACTTTTCTCTTGTTTTATCATATGAATCTTTTTGTATATGTTTATATGGGATCCCATCTCCTTACCAACACAAGATATATTTCTTGAATTCTGTATGTGCTGGTTTTGTATTTTCCTTTGATGGGTAGGCAGATGCAGGATCTATTAAGATTCTAATAAATAAAGTTGGGTTATAAATGGTGGAAAGTAAACTAAGAGGACTCAACTGGAAAATAATCTTCAGGGCAACAAAATTTTGATCTTGTCATGATTGAATCTATGTTAAACTTTTAATATTCAAATCATGGAGTTTAAGCCTTATGATTATTTAGTGGATGTTTTAATACAGATATAGGGTCTAGGAAAAATCTATTGTTCCCGTGAACTCATAGGTTACGCTCGGTGTTTGCCACTGTGTTCCCGTAGAGATAAACATTACGTAGCAAAATAACAAGGTTTAGCAAAATATCAGGGTTGGTCATAAGATCACCAAGGTTAACTTTTGATCACATCATACCTCCTAAGGTAGCTTGTGTAGTAGTGAACCGTGTGGACATATTTGTCATGATTAAATTACGAAGATGAAATATCACTTCTCACAATCTTTCTCTAAAATCTGGAAAAAAGAAAACAGAAATGGGACAAAACGTAAATGGTAATTCACCTCATCAAACTTCATAAAATTTTGAGTATCAAGATCATCATTTACTTCTGGCTTATATGCTGCCTCCATGGCATAAAGTTTATCCCACTTTATGTCTTTGAACCAGGGGTGAACCTGATTATATTAATGAATAAGACAGAAGAATCTAAAATTGATCAAAAAAATAAGACTATTCTTGTAACACAAACCTTTATTTGCTCTGCTCCTCGACAGCCAAGACGACTTTCAGCATCACAAAGCAGCCTACATATCAGGTCTTTGGCTTCAGGAGTCAATCTTGCTTCCTCTGGAAACTTTATGTGATTTCTCCAATGAACAATCTATAGAACCAGAACAAGTGTCAAGGCATAGAATTTAAATCATGCTGCATAAGCATCCTAACTGAACTACCATTAGACGGGACATTTGCACAAGCATTTCAAAGCATCACAAGATAATTTGATTGTTAATTAAACAGAAAGAATAAATTAATATCAATGTTGAAACAGGATAAAGTGGATTTCCTTTCCAAAGTTGTAAATTTTGTAGTGTCAATGCTGCTTAAAGAATTGCCACGCGCTTTTGTGGACCACTATACCTTTCTACATGTCGTTATCGGGTCTTCAGAGTAAAAAGGGGGATAACCAACGAGCATCTCATACATGATGGCGCCAAGTGACCACCTGAATGAAGCAAAGAAAAGAGGATAATGGATTAAGTCTACTAACTTTAATTTGTCTAAGGTGATCATACCTAAAAGAAAGAAAATAAGTGAAACATGTCGCCGTGCTCAACAACTAGTACATGAAATGAAAGGAAAACAATCAAAAATTTTTAAACGCCTGCCAATTAAAATCCACATTAATCACAAATAAGAAAGCTAACCAATCACATTCTACTCCATAGCCTTTCTTCAGTAAAACCTCAGGAGCAATGTAGTCGGGAGTGCCCACTGTTGAAAATGCCTGCCAGAGAAACAGTTAATATTAAAGGTTCGGGCAACTAATTAACAAATGTGTCATGGAATTAACGTAGCAACAGAAGGTCATTTCTTGGAATAGTAAATGATATTTCTAGTTCGTTTCCATTTCTCATGTGAAGCTAGAATGTGCAAGTCCAGATCCTAAACTTATGAAGAGAAGTACGTTATTCTCCCGAAACCAATTGTTCTGGTACTACATATTACTTTTCTTCCAATTTTTAATTTTTATACTGCACATCTATGATCTTTGAGAAATCAACCAAAATAAGGATTCTGGATTAAGTTTATAATTTTTGAGGTAAGCTGTGTTTCTGTTAATACTTACTAATTTTCTCCTGTTTATTTGCCAATGCTGCAGTTGTTCAAGGGAGCTATTCCAACCACTTCCCTTGTTAGCAGATCCCCTTTGTTCACCATTCATCATTTCATTTTCATTAATAGGAGATAAATTCGAACAGTCAAGGGGCTTGCACAGACCAAAATCAGACAGCCTCATGTGGCCATTTTTGTCCAAAAGAAGATTATCCGGTTTAATATCCCTGCAAAAAAGCATTATGTAAAAACATAAGCCATTGGGACCATTTCAGATCTTTCGCCGAGGTCTCTAGTGTATACCATTATTGTTTACCAAGTACAGATTAACTACCTGTGAATGTAGTTATGCTTATGAATAGACTCTATGGCCAAAACACTTTGAGCAATGTAAAATCTTGCAACTGTCTCAGTTAATGTCTCCTCCCTCATCAGCAGCGTCATCATATCACCACCAGGCAGATATTCCATTACTAGATACAAGTAGTCAGCATCTTGGAAAGAATAAAAAAGTTTTACAATAAAGTGGCTAGCTACTTCAGCAAGCAAATTCCTTTCGGCCCTAACATGTTCAACCTGTAATGCAAAGAGATGGTAAGAAATCAGATCACTTCTTAAAACAAAGAGTACAGCTTGTTATTTCATGCGCAAAACTGACGTCTAGACAACTGTGGTTCTCGGATGCTTTTTTTGGTTAGGGTGGGGTGAGGTCTGAGGAAGGATTATAGAAGACAAGGTTTCATGTCTTCTCATTGTTCCAGTTTGGAAATTATTTAGATAGAGAAAGAGGTTGAATGTAAACGGGAAATTATTTAGATAGAGAAAGAGGTTCAATGTATTACATAAGCGAGTTGAGAAATTCATATTTTGACATTAATGACTTGAAAGTTGGAGGGGATATATTTAAATTAAAAGCAAAGAGCCTTCTACTGAAAAGCAGTTGCCTTGCAACATTGGGAGATTTCAGAGGAATCAGCAGTGTTGCATATTTAGCTGGATTTTCACAAGAGAAGCAGAAAGGTATGCTGCATTTCCTTGCAAATATTTATATAAGCAGCAGAGAAAAGTACTAGGAATAAACTCTTGTTGAGCAAAGTGGTAATTGGCTCCTTAGGAAGGATATGGTCTCACCTGCCCCCTACTTAGCATTTCCGACTTCTTCAACTTCTTCATTGCATATATATTTCCAGATACTTTATCCCGGCACAACCTGACCTGCAAAACAGATTTGAATAAGAATCAGCAACTTATTATCAGGGCTGGTAAACAGGAAACACATTCTGTGTGACTATGAGGTCACGGATTTAAGATCTGGAAACAACCTCTTGCAGAAATATAAGGTAAGGTTATGCACAAGAGATGCAATATGGTCCATCCCTTCCCCAGAACCCATGCATAGCTGGAGTTTAATGCACCACGCTGCCCTTAATGTCCAATAGAAGGACCAAGGGAATTTATCTTCCAAGAGCAATAATTTACCTGAATACTACAGAAGCCTTGGGAAGCAAGTAAGATTTTCACACTTAAGGCGCCCCAATAACAGCAATTATTATAACACCAAGCTACATAAGAATAGTGAGAGATACCAAAAGCAAAGCATCATCAGTGACTCCAATTAAATTATGCATGGTCCAATTATTAAATATTGTTGCTGTTGCATCTTGAGAATGTACAAAATGATTATAAATTTTGCATGAGAATGGAACGAATTCATCGAACATGCTCCTTCTGGTTAAGCATATGAAGCAGTTGATCATTGAAATGTATGGGGTAGAAACCAACTCTATAGAAGTTCTTATTATTTCATAACATATAATTCAGTCCTAAAGGTTGAACGGTCCAGCTAACAAAACATAATCCCTGAAGAATGATATTTTTCAATCTAAAGATATACAGAATCTCAAACCTCTCCAAAAGCTCCTCTTCCTATGATCGTCAAAAGCTCAAAATCATCAACAGATATCTTGTGACGCTTTAGTCGGATATACTCTGTCTCTTTTCTCTCCAATTCCTTTAGAAGGTTCATTTGTTCTTCCTCTGGTACACCAGAGCTTTCCAATTTCTTTTCTAGCAGTAATCGCCTACAGTTCATAGACAATAATACATGAGAAATACAGAAAAGAATGGTCAAAATTCCATCTAATATCACTCTTCTTCAGTGATTGGTTCAATTTATAAGCATGTTAGCCCACACAATGCTTTTGACATTCTACAGAAATGTGATAATACCTGTAAGAAAAAGCATAAGCACGAAATCCAAAATAAATGTCTAAATCGAAAATTCATAATCCAATCATTTTTAACTGGCTAGCAGCCTCTCCGTGTCACGTTGAGGATCGAGCTACAATTTGCACACATTTCCAATTCAAAATCCAAAATTTTCTAGGAAAACCACACATTGCATTCCAAATATATGCCGTACAATTCATAATACGATCATTTTACCTAGCCTTCAACCTAGCTATACCACATTGAGACGATCGGGCTACAAATTCCACACATTTTCAATTCAAAATCTAAGGTTTTCAAAAAAAAAAAAAAACGTACACTCGCATTTACATTTTCAATTCAAATAGATTCCGTACAATAGCATTGATGATAATCATGAAAATTTGAAAATCGTATAAACAAAAGAGAATGATCAAGGAAATTCAACATGCACTGCAATCGCATTCACGATAACCATGAAAACTTCAAAAATCATATAAACAGAAGAAATTCTGAATTACGTACAATTGCATTTACGATAATCATTGAAAATCGTATAAACAGAAGATAATGATCAAGGAAATTCAACATGCAGTACAATCACATTTACATAATCATGAAAACTTCAAAAATCATATAAGCAGAAGAAAATGATTGACGAAATTCAAAATTCCGTACAATCATATTAACGATGATCATGCAAATTTCAAAATCACATAAGTAGAAGAGAGTGATCGAGTAAATTCAAAATTCCATACAATTGCATTTACGCTGATCATGAAAATTCAAAAAATCATATAAGCAGAAGAGAATGACCGTGTAAATTCAAAATTCCGTGCAATCGCATTTACAAAATCATGAAAATTCATAATATGATCATTTTTACCTAGCTATCAACATCGCCATACTATTGAGACGATTGAGCTACAATTTGCACATATTTCCAATTCAAATCCAATTCTTTTACAAAATCACATTGCATTTACGATAATCATGAAAGTTTCAGAATCATATAAGGAGGAGAGAATGATCGAGCTACAATTTGCACACATTTCCAATTCACAAAAAAATTTCCAAAAATCACATCGACATTCAAAATAAATGCCGTACAATTCATAATACGATCATTTTTACCTAGCTTTCAACCTATCAGTACCACATTAAGATGATCGAGCTACAGATTGTGCACATTTCCATTTCAAAATCCAAAGTTTTCCAAAAATCACATCACATTATGCCGTACAGTCACATTTACATAATCATGAAAATTCACAATACGATCACTTTTACCTAGCTGTCAACCTCTTCTTTCCACATCGAGACGATCAAGCTAACACTTTTCTCACATTTCCAATTCAAAATCCAAAATTTTCCAAAAATCACGTCACATTCCAAAAATAAAAATCCGTCTACTCGCAGGTACATAATCATGAAAATTCATAATCCAAATCTAAAATTTTCCACATAACCATGAAAATTCACAATACGATCATTTTTACTTATCTGTCAACCTCTCTGTACCACATCGAGACGATCGAGCTAGCAATTTTCTCACATTTCCAATTCAAAATCACATCGTATTCCGATAATAAAAAAAAATACATACAATCTCATGTACACAATCATGAAAAATCACAATACGATCATTTTCACCTAGCTACAACCTCTTTACACCACATCGAGAAGATTGAGCTAACAATTCTCACATTTCCAATTCAAAATCCAAAATTTTTCCAAAAATCACGTCGCATTCCAAAATTTAATTACAAAAATGTGCATAATCGCATGTACATAATCATGAAAATTCATAATCCAAATCTAAAATTTTCTAGAAAAAAACACAATCGCATTTACATCTAGACGATCGAGCTAACAATTTGCTCACATTTCCAATTCAAAAACCAAAATTTTCCAAAAATCACGTCGCATTCCAATAACAAAAAATAAAAATGCGTACAATCGCATGTACATGATCATGAAAATTCATAATCCAAATCTAACATTTTCTAGAAAAAAAAAATGCAATCGCATTTACGATAATCGCGAAAATTCACAATACGATCATTTTTACCTAGATGTCAACCTCTTTACACCACATCAAGACGATCGACCTAACGATTTGCTCACATTTCCGAGTCAAAATCCAAAGTTTTCCGAAAATCACATCGCATTATGCCGTACAATCACATTTACATAATCATAAAAATTCACAATATGATCAATTTTTACCTAGCTTTCAACCTCTCTGTATCACATCGAGACGATCGAGCTTAATTTGCTCACATTTCCAATTCAAAATCCAAAATTTTCCAAAAAATAAAAAAATAAGAAGGCGTAATCGCATGTACATAATCCAAAATCTAACTAATCACGAAAACTTTCAAAATCAGAATAAACATGGAAATAGTACCTTTGTTTACGATCCTGAATAAGTTTCATATGCGATTTATAATGATCTTCGATTAATTTCTTAGCAGCAGCAACTCTTTCTAGAGTCAAACTAGAACCTAATTGCTCCTCCAATTCATCCTCTTCCTCCTCCGTCAACGTCGCCATCTGATGATGCACTCTCTGTTGTTGTTTTTCTTCTTCTTCCTCCTCTCTATTCTTCGCCATTATTAACAAATCTTCGATCAATCGTCTTCCCTACGAACGACGATTGAGCGAATCGAAGAAGAATAAGAAGGAGAAATTTGAATTTTGAATTTGATAGGAAGATTGGATAGGAGAATGAAGATGGAATTGGACGGAGGGAATTTTGAAGAGAGGGAAAAAAAAAACTGAAAATGAGAAAATGAGAAGGATGTTGGGGTTTTATACTGTAAGTTTGCTGACGTGGCACTGGATTTTTTTCTGGGTCCCACTTATATTGTGGTTCCTATTGAGTGGAGAAACCACGTCAGACTAATGGGAACATTTTTGGCGGTAATAGTGTTATAGTATTATTATATCAAATTATCTATGATTTGGTAATTTTCAAGTGTAATTTTGATATTTTATACTACGATAAATTAGAGGTATGCAAAAACCGATTCAATCAAATTAATAAAAATATTATTAATTTTTAAATTTATTAATATTGGGTTATTAAATTAATAATTTTGCAGATTTTTTAATTGAGCTATCGATTCGATTTTTTATTTTAAGATTTTAATTAATGATTAAATAGATAAACCAATAATATTATATTAAAATTATATTTTTATACGCACTTATATAGTGATTTTAGATTCTATATACATACCTTATTGTTTTTTATATTTTATAGTTGTTGTCTTAGTTCTTTTAATTTATGTAGACTTTATATACGAAGATAATGTAGAACAAATGAAAATAAGAGAAAGTAAAGAAAAAATAAGGGAGTATTTTCTTATCGGATAAACAAAAAATCGAACCAATAAAGATCAAAACTCAATAAATCAAAAATCGATAATGAATATCTTATTAGTTTGATTATCGATTCAACGTGTTCATAAACCGAAAATCAGTAAATTGAATCGACAATGAACAAAATTGTACCGAATCGACTGATGCACATTTCTATAATATATTAATAATTATAATTTATTTGATTTCAACTTATGCATACTCTAATTTACTTTAAAAAATGCCTTAATATTGAATTTTTATACTCTATATATGCTTACGTGGCACTGTATTTTTGGTTGGATCCCACTTGGGGGTTACCATTGTGTGGAGATGCCACGTCAGACTAATGGGGACATTTTTGGCGGTAATAACCGGGGGTGTGGATCGCATGATATGGTATGGTATTGTATTTAAAATTTAATTCGATAATTTTGTTTTTGTAAAAATTTATAGTATTATTATATCAAATTATGTATGATTCGGTAAATTTTAAATGTAATTTTGACATTTTGCAGTACGATAATAGTTTATCTAACTTCGACTTATGCATACTTTTAGTAATTTTCGAGTTTTTTTTTATTTATTTTGGGTGGTATGTTATGTTGTGGCATGTTATCACATTTGAAATTTCTACAACAACAACAAAAAACTCAGTGTATTCCCACATCGTGGGGTCTGGGAAGGGTACCTCCGGTCTCCGAAAAAGAAGAAAGGTTATTTTCGATAGACCCCCGGCTCAAGACAAAGAATAGCAAACAAATTCGTAATAAAGCATGAAACAAGATGGAATAACAAAAATAAGACACCCACAAAGTAATACCCCTACACTAACGGACCAAAGACACCCCCCACCCCCATCCCCTCCTACTAGAAACTCCAACCTATGGACCTAACTCTAAGACTATCGGCCCGGCTACCCCAGAGCTCTCCTAACTACTGACTACGATCCACCTACATGAATTAGTCGTCTAACCTAATTCGTGTCCTTCATACCTTCCTATCTAGGGTCATGTCCTCAGTAAGCTGTAACTGCACCATGTCACGTCTAATCTCCTCTCTCTAGTATTTCTTCAGTCTGCCTCTACCCAGCCTGAAACTATCTAAAGCTAGTCTCTCACACCTACAAATTGAGACATTCGTGCCCCCCTTCATCACATGTCTGAACTATCTCAATCAAACTTCCCGCATCTTGTCCTCCATCGAAGCCACTCCCAACTTTGTAATTATACAAGATAGCAGTAAGCTTCTTGTTTATTCAACAATGGAGGAGTACAGAGTTTGATAGTATTTGTAGAAGAGAGGAAAGAAGAGAACTGGAAGAGGAAAAAAATGAGAGAGAAGAGTAATTGCTTGTATTCATTATTCTTCAATGTGTATAGTCATATACATTTATAGGCTAGAGATTAGGCTAACTAACTAACTAACTAGCCGTTAGCACTAGTGTAACTAACTGAAAACAGTTATAACAAAAAAATAACTAGTCTATTATTGTTTCTTCTAGATCCTTCTCCACTCTTTTCTTCATACTTCAACACTCCCTCCCAAGCTAGGAAGGTGTGAAGATGTCACAGATCCCTAGCTTGGTATTGAGATGAACTTCTTGTGCTCTTGTCAGTCCCTTAGTCAGCATATCTGCAGGCTGATCTTGGGTTGCAATGTAGTGAGTTCTGATCATTCCTTGCACAAGTTTTCCCCTGATAAAGAAGCAATCAATGTCAATATGCTTTGTTCTCTCATGGTATATTGGATTTGCTGCTATTTGCAGAGCAGATTTGCTATTACTGAACACATCTACCGGTAGAACTACTTCATTCCCAATTTCTTTCATCAAGCCTAGGATCCAAACCAACTCTGTTGTGACTGCAGCAAGACTTCTAAACTCTGCTTTTGCTGAACTCTTGGAGACAATAGTTTGCTTCTTTGATTTTCAGGAAACTAGTGATTCTCCAACCTTTACAAAGTAGCCCGTTACACACCTTCTAGTCTGAGGGCATGATGCCCAGTCTGCGTCACAATAGGCACTTACTCTGTCATCTGCATTACTAGACAGTAGCACACCTTGACCTGGTTGGTTTTTAACATACTTCACAACTCTAAGTGCTGCTTCCATGTGAGACTTCTTAGGATCTTGAAGGAACTGGCTTAGAGTTTGAACACAAAAGGCTATATTTGGCCTTGTCATAGTTAAGTACAACAATTAGCCAATCAACTTTTGATAAGCTTTTTGGTTTGCTGGTGGATCATTAGTAGTCTGATTTTGCTTGACATACTCATCAAACTATTTAGATGTCAGCTTGGTGTTGTAGTTCATAGAAGTAGCTGCAGTCTTGGCTGCTGTCAAACCTAGTTCAGATAGTAACTCCAATGCATATTTTCTCTGATGCATCAATATCCCTTTATCAGACCTTCCAAACTGTATTCCAAGGAAATACCTTAGCTCACCTAGATTCTTCATCTTGAAGTTTTGATGCAACATTGTCTTGGTCTCTTCTATTAACTTTAGACTGTTTCCAGTGATTAACATGTCATCAATATACACTAGCACAAGAATGACTCCTTCTGTTGTCTTTCTGATATACAAGGATGGATCATATTTGCTCTGAATAAACTGATACCTTATCAAAACCTCTGATAGCTTGGTGTTCCATTGTCTTGGTGCTTGTTTGAGACTATATAGGGATTTGAGTAGTCTACACACTGTATGCTCCCCCTGACTAGCAAATCCCTGAGGTAGATCCATGTACACATCATCATCTAGATCTCCATTTAGGAATGCATTGTAGACATCCATTTGTTGAACACACCAGTGTTTTTTAGCTGCAGCAGCAAACACAGTTCTCACTGTCTTAATCTCCACAACAGGTGAGAATGTTTCTTTGTAATCAATTCCCTCTCTTTGTCCATATCTCTTTGCTATCAGTCTAGCTTTAAACCTCTCAACTTCTCCTGAATCTTTGTATTTCACTTCATATATCCACCTGCAGCCAATAACTTTCTTTCTTCTAGGCAAGGGAACAATTTCCCAAGTGTGATTGGAATTCGAGGCATCTATTTCAGTCTTCATTGCTTCTACCTGTCTTGGATCTTTGAAGGCCTTAGAGTAACTTGTAGGTTCAGCCATACATGATATTTTCAGCACATAGTTTTTGTAGGACTGGGACAGTTTGTCATAAGATACATGATTAGCAAGAGCGTAAGGTACCTTTATTGTATTTTTGGAAACAAAATCATTCATCCATGCTGGTGATTTTCTTTCTCTAGTGGACTTCCTTTGATCCTGAGAGGCACAAGGTGAACTACAGCTTCTGTTATAGTAGGAACACTCTGCAGTTGCTGGTTTTACTGAATAATTCCTTGACCTCTATTTGATCTCCTTTGATACACCTTGGTTATGGGCTGTCTTGTAGTAGGCACACTTGGTTGCAACTGCTCTTGCTGGTTAACTGAGTTAGGAATCCCTTGAGATGAGACATTTGTAGGAACCTGTAGATCTGTCATATCATCACTTGTTACTGGATATTGATCTTCCAAAGAAAATACATGGTGAGGTGATTGAGGTTGCTTCTTGAGCTCCTTAAAAGGAAATATCTTTTCCCTGAATATCGTATCTCTACACAAAGAAAAAGTGTTAGCAGACATATCATATACTACATATCCCTTCTGAGTGCTAGAATATCCCATCATAACACCTATCTTTTGTCACGCCTCAAATCCTATTGGGGCGGACTGGCACCCATAACCGAGGAGGCCCGGGAGAACCAACTCATAACCTTATACTTCCCATGCATACCTCTATGACAACCCAAAATTCAGACAACTTCATGTCGCATATAAAAGGAAATAATCACCTGTATAAGCTCGATCACACATATATATGTATATACAATACTTGGCCGTTGGAGCCATCACGTCTATTAACAAAACACCACCTTGACTGTACATTAGGTCTACAAAGCCTCTAGATAATACACAGAGTTTAACTAAGGTCGGGACACACCCCGCCATATAACTAACTTCTATACAATACTAAAAGTGACTGGATATGACACGGAAAGCCTCGAAGCAAACTGGAGCTCACCAAAAGCAGCTGGATATCCTGGCTCCTACTTGTACAGTGTATGAGCTGAGGTACCTGTGCCTGCAGTATGAAATGCAGGTCCCCCATGGGGACGTCAGTATGAAATATGTACTGAGTAAATAAAGCTGTAGATAATCACATATGATATAGGAGCTCACTAGAAATGAAAAACAAGTGAATAAATCGTAATAGGAGTGGACCACACTTATTAGAGCTTGTGACAACCTGTACATTGTATTTATTCAATCACTTTACCTTCGTTCTTATCATCTTTGTAATCATTACTGTATTTAGGCTTCCTCTAGTACATATCAATTGGGATCGACCCATGATAGGCTTATGTCCCTGGGATACTACCCATAAACACATAAATAGGGATCGACCCATGATAGGCTTATGCCTCTAGGATACCACCCGATAAGAGAGAACTTCCATCACTTAGTTCAATTAATCTTTGAGATTGTTATTTCGGTCGCCACCGTATTTTTGATACTTTGAAATAATTATACATCAATAAGAGACATATAAATAGACCATCAATGCAATAACAATGAAGTAAGAACTCATTGGCATATCAATGAAGTATTTTGGAGTCATCAATGCCATAACAATGAAGTAGGAACTTATTGGTATATCAATGAAACATTTTGGAGTCATTAATAGCACATGGATCTTGTTTGAGTAACCGGATACCTTCTGACATTCATTAGTGCAATAAACATATAAGATTTGGAAGACAAGTAAGTATTGAAATGTCTTGACATCTTGTAGGGTGGAAACAATTTCATTGGTAACGTAGGACATCATACAAAGCCATTATGGATCACATGTTATTGAATAACTTCGGAAACTTTCTTAATAGAACAATTATTCACTTTCATGCCAAAGATATGGTATAGAGTATGCTTTACATACCTGACTGTCAGCCTTCAATACTAGTCCCAAATGGACTTCCCATCTTTTCGGATTACTTATCTACAATGAACATATATAGCAATCTAGCATTAGCAACCAAACGTCACAATTCAATTATTTGAATTCACCAAACTAGTGGTTAAGTAGTAAGCCTTAATTACACTAGAAAGGGTGTCACTTTAACCCTCTTATACTCCAATTACATTCACATGCCATGCATATTCATACAACATCCTCTAATATCAAGTTTGGATTCATTTATCCTTCCAACCAATCCATTAAACCAAATTGAGCCATAGACATAAATAATCATCAATTCAATAGTATATCATCATATCCACCTTCCATAACTCAATTACCATATCCACCTTCCACAATTCAATACAACCAAACCATGCAAGATAGTCCATAACCCTATTTCCATCACCTTCAATAACGACCAATACATATAATCCTCTATCACACATATACATATGGAAAAGAACAAAGACAAACAATATTCATACCTTAGAATTCACCTCTTGATTATGCAATCCTGTTTGTACAAATAATAGGTGCCGTTCGAAGCTCTCGAGATGACAAACGCAGTTATCGAATTACTTTGGAATTTCTACGGTTGAATCAAAAGTAATTTAAAGGTCAAATTTGGCTAGGGTTTGTTCTTTCTCAATGATTGATGATGAAAATGAGTTTTCAAACTCATATACATGTATATATACACATATTCCCGTCCATAATATAATAGGAAATGACCAAAATGCCTTTAAAATTTAAATAATGTCAAATCTGTCCTTTGGTGGACTGTTTTGATAAGCTAAAGTAGATTGACCATAACTTTTTGCTCCGATATCAGATTTGGGTGAAATTGGTATTGTTGAAAGGATAATTCAAAGGGTTTTCATTTCATATAAAGTAGGTCACCCAGTTCATCCTGTATAAGGAGTTATGGTCATTTTTGAAGTTGACCCAAAAGATCTGTTTTGATAGGCTGAAGTAAAACGAGTATAACTCCTTACTCAGACGTTGGATTTGGATGAAACTAATTGAATTGGAAAGAAGACTCAAAGATCTTTCTTTTCATAGGTAGCAGCTCTCCCAGTTTATTATATTAAGGGAGTTATGATCGTTCACCCAAAAATTCGGCTGGCCTCAGTAGTTTGTGTGTAGGAAATTTTCCCACACATTTACTATTCTCAAATATTTCGGCCACCGTTTTATAGTTTCGAACGTGCTCAATTATATCCGAAACCTATCCGTTTTTGGAAATCTTTATATCGTTGGAAAGCTTATTCAATAACCTTCGCATGGAACCATCGACGGAAAAATTCCGATATAAATAAAATAAAAAAATTAATTCCATATAAATAAGATCAATACACGTACTTGAATACACCAATACACGTACTTGAATACGGGGTGTTACACCTTTGCTCTAGTCATGAGCTTATCACTTTCATTCAGTACTCTAGTATAGCAAAGACACCCCATTACTTTTAGATGATCATAATTTGGTTGTGTGCCATATAGATTTTCATAAGGACTCAAAAAGTGAATGACTGAACTAGGCAGTCTGTTTATGATATATACTGCAGTTAGAACACAATAGCCCCAGAACCTTATTGGAATATCATCTTGAAATCTCACAGCTCTTGTTACCTCAAGTATGTGCCTGTGTTTCCTTTCAGTAACTGTAACGCCCTGAAAAACGAGTCCCGAAGCGACACACGGTGCTTGAGGCTACGAGTAGCCCCAAGCTAACCCTTTGAGCCATTTTTATTCAGTTCAACACAAATCAATGGGGTTTCCATAAATAACCCTCAAATATCAACAGAGTAATCATCATCCAAGAATAAAAGAATTTCAGAAAGATAACAAAATACGACTTATTAGTCAACTCCCAACATCTATACTAGTCTGACAAGCCTCTAAGAAAATCAATAAAACCAGCGAGCCATTGAGACATGCCCCAACTGACTCATACTCAGTTATCAAATGTAAACAATTCCATGAAACCAACATCAGACATCAAGTCCTTGGAACATGAGGACTCACCACAACAGAGGATGTAGAACAGCGTGCCCGAAGAATCACTGTCGAACCTGGAACTGAGCACCGGAACCTACATTCCGAGAAAATGCAGCCCACATCCGAAGATGTGGGTCAGTACCATAGAAAGGAACCGAGTATATGAGGGTGTATGCAGTTGTATAAACATCATCATCATAAATATTTATAAGAAATATGCAGGATGTATGAAAGACTCACATAGCCCGAAGAAAATCATCATAATCATGAGAGGCTAAAATAAGTACAATAACACATGTGGGTCATCATATAATTTGTCAATCACTTTCAGTTCATCAGGAATATCAATTCTCATAATGTAAATATCATTTAAATCTTTCGAAAGAATAACTTTCACAATTCCACTTTCAAATCACTTCACCATTCACCATAGACACAAGGAAACACACACACTGGGAGATCATATAACCGACATAAACCATGTGAGCTACATGGAGTCCAACGTACAACCCATGTTGGGGAGAGTCATCCCATCCTTGCCATCGGAGTAGGACTATCGATATCAAATCCACACAAACTAGTGATCACTATATAAATCAGCCTCAGGCTCACTCCTACGGGGGCACGTAGTTCTAGGGAAGTAATGTCGCTTTATACCTCTCACTCGGTGCTAAAGATTTCTCCTGGACTTAGCTCAGATCATTTCAAAGACAATTCACAATAAAATAATTTCATTAATATATAAATATACATCGGGAGCCATCATGATTTCCATCTATCAAAATCAACCACGTTGTGAATTTCTTTCACACTCGAGTTCAAAATAACTCCATTAAGTCCAAAAGGTCAAATCGTTCAAAATATCTCAAATATTCAACATCAATGTGCTTATAACACACACTTTCTAAAAAAAAACACAATTTCCAATGGGGATTCATGACCCAAATATCAAAATCATGATAAATATCGTTCAAGATTCATGCTTTATATCACTACACATGTAAATTCATCTTTCAAAATCATAAACATCAAGATTTCATAATAATCTCATAAGATATGGGTTCATGTTTCAAATTCATAAAAATCAAATAAAAATCATGCCTTTGTAAAGAAAATTACTTTTGGGTACAAGAACGAAAGAGAGTTCTTGTTGAAAACCCCCACATACCTTGAATGATGAACTTTAGATCGATACTCGTTTTTGAGATGTTAATCGTGCCTTTGAATGATGGTTCTTGGAGTTCTTGAATTAGGAACTTGAAATCTTGAATAAATTTGCAGAATTAATGGTGAACTTTGGAGGTTCTTATAGTTGGATGTAGGAGCTTAGGGTTTTCTTTTTGAGGGAGTTTGATGAAATATAACGTATGATGCTTCTAATAGGCTTTAATATAGGGTTTGGACGGATTTTGGGTGAGGTGAAATGACCAAAACGCCCCTAAAAATAAAAAAAATTCTCGAATCTGTCCTTTGGTGGACTGTTTTAATAGTCTGAAGTAGATCAACCATAACATTTTACTTCGATATTCAAATTGGATGAAACCAATATCATTAGAAAGAGGACTCTCATATCTTTCTGTTGATATATAGTATCTCACCCAGATTATTGTGTATGATGAGTTATGATCGTTTGAAGTTGACCCAAAAATTCACTTTTGATAGGCTGAAGTAGATCGACCATAACTTTTTTCTCCGATAGACAAATTGAATGAAACCAATTTCATTGGAAAGAGGACTCGCAGAGCTTCCGTTGATATATAGTAGATCACACAGATCATTATGCACAAGGAGTTATGATCGTTCAAAGTTGGAGAAAAAATACGTCAGGCCTCAGTACTTTTTCCTGCACGTTTTACTGTTTCTACTATTTACAGTTCGATCAAAATGTTCATAACTCGTCGCTCGGGTGTCCGTTTTGGATGATCCATATATCGTTGGAAAGCTTATTCGATACTCTACGCAATGGTGGTTCATAATCTAAGACATTTCACATGAAAAATTTATAATTCATTCTGGAAGATAGAACCCAACACGTTTACGCACAAAATTTCAACGAAAAATTTCCTGGGGTATTACAGCAACACCATTTTGCTGAGGGGAATATGGAAATGTAGTTTGTTGTACTATGCCATGTTCTTGAAACATTTTCTTACATACTGAGTTGACAAACTCAGTTTCATTGTCAGTCCTTATTACTTTGATAGTCTTTTCAAACTGAGTTTTGACATACACAAGGAAGTGTTGTATTTGAATGCATACATCAGACTTAAGCTTTAACAAAAATATCCAACTAAATCTTGAGAAATCATCAACCACTGTTAGAAAGTATCTGTTAATATTTATAGTTTGTACTTTGTACGGTCCCCACACATCCATGTGCACAAGATCAAAACAACATGTACTTTGACTACTAGTAGGCAGAAAAGGCAATCTAATTTGTTTAGCACTAGGACAGATACTACATTATTTTAGTCTATCTTCTATCACTTGGACCTCCTGAGATATAACTCTCTTTAGCATATTTGTTGATGCATGTCCCAACCTTTGATGCCACAAATCTACCTCAGCCTGAGTTCTTTCCATAGTTGGTTTACTAGTTGCTTTAGTTGCTACTGCAACCTCTTTCCTTGACTGATCTCTAAGCACATATAGTCCTCCATCAAGCTTACCAATCCCCCTCACCTTTCCAGTACAAAAATCCTGGAAAACACAAAAATGAGGAAAGAAATTCATTGAGCAATTACACTCCTTAGTCACTTGTGACACTGATAGAAGACTACATGTAAACTGTGGAATGTGATAGACATCTGTAATGTTATTGCTTTCTGACAAGCAACTAGTTCCCACATGAGTGACCATTGTAGTGTCACCATTTGGTAGATATACCTTCTTTGGTTTGTCCAACTTTGTAACACTCTTGTTAAGTATAGATTTGAGTCCCCAACCATATGGTTAGTAGCACCAGTATTTATGATCCATTTTTGAGAATCAAAAGAGGCTAAATAAGCAGAAATACCTGCACTTGTTACATTTGCACAATCACAAAGTGTGTTGCCAGAGTTGTTTTTGTTGATCATTTGCAAGATTTGCTCATATTGTTCCTTAGTGAATGCAGCCTTTCCCATCTGAATCAGTTGCTCCAGCCGACTCTTAGATACTAGAGCCTACCCTGCATCTTTAGTAGCCCAATTCTGCATAGACTTAGAATGAGAGTATTGACCTACACACTGATCATAACCATTCTGATCCATTGCACACTCATGAAGATCCACAGACACATTGTAAGCTGAGTTGGTTCCTTCATGTTTGAACTTCTTCTTGGCCTTGTAATCTTCAGGATATCCAACCAACTTCCAGCAGTTTTCCTTAGTGTGCCCCTTCAATTTGCAGAAATCACATTACAGATTGAAATTTTTCTTGAATGTCTGGTTGTTGTTTCCACCTGGACCATTTCTTGCATACATGGCTATCTTAAGGTTCTTAGCATTAACTGCAGGATTCATTCCCAAGATTCCAGCCTGACTTACAACATATTTGTGACTTTCATCACTTATGATCATTGCATAAGCTTGGTTCACATTTGGGAGAGGGGTTATAAGCAAGATTTGACTCCTTGCTTGTGTGTAGGTCTCATTCAGACCCATAAAAAACTGAAACAGTTTCAGTTTCTGCAGATGCAATACATATTCTTTTGATTTCTCACATTCACACCCAGGTGCAGGCATAAGAGCCTCAAATTCTTCCCATAAATCCTTTAGTTTTGAGAAATACACAGACACTGAAGTAGTTCCTTAAGACAATGTGGCTATTTCTTTGTGCAGATTAAATGTTCTTGCCCCATCAACTTTGTTAAATCTTTCAGATAGCTCATTCCAAACTACACTAGCCACAAATGCATACATTATTCCACCAAGTAACTCTTTAGAAACTGAATTCATGATCCAAGAAAGTACAATTGCATTGACTCTTTCCCAGTGACTACTCAACTCATTTGAGAACTTATCTTTGGAACATGTTCCATCTACCATGCCCAACTTATTTCTCCCTAATAAAGCTATATGCATGGATCTAAACCAGATTGAGAAGTTCTCAACTCCTGTCAATTGAAAAGAGATGATTTGTATGCCACTTACATCAAAAGGGCTGAGAAAGAGAGGATGATTATAGTCCAATGAATTGGGAGTAACTCTGGATGCTTCAGTAGTATCAACAGCATCATTTGGATTCACCATTGTTGCAGATTCGTAAACCTTGATTCAAGACTTCTTGATCTTGATTCAATACGCTAGAATCGACCTTGCTCTACTAGTTTTCTAGTGAGTAACGGCTTTGATACCATGTAATTATTCTAGATAACAGTAAGCTTCTTGTTTATTCGACAATGGAGGAAGTACAGAGTTTGATAGTGTTTGTAGAAGAGAGGAAGAAAGAGAACTGAGAGAGAAGAGTAACTGCTTGTATTCATTATTCTTCAATGTGTATAGTCATATACATTTATAGGCTAGAGATTAGGCTAACTAACTAACTAACTAGCCGTTAGCACTAGTGTAACTAACTGAAAATAGCTATAACAAAAAAACAACTAGTCTATTATTGCTTCTTCTTGATCCTTCTTCACTCTTTTCTTCATACTTGAACAAACTTCTCCTGGATAATTTCATTCCGAACCCTATCACCCCTAGTAAACCCACACATCCAACGCAACATTTGAAATTTCTATTCGATAGTTTTGATTCCGAAAGCTCGTAAAAGTAGTGCTTCGGCAAAATTCTCTTTGGTTCGGTATTTTTAAGTTTGCGTTTGATATTTGGCAGTATGATGAACTGATAACTATAGTTTATTCAATATCGACTTATATTATATTTTTATAACATAGAAATATAACTTCAACTTTCTTAATCTTCTTTCTTATCCGGGGGGATTGAGTAAATTGGAGAACAAGAAGGAAAAAATTGAATTTGAATTTGATATGAATCTTTCAAATTTGACTTTTCATGAATATGAAACCTCATTCACTTAAATTCTGTGATACAGATATGAGACTTATGTTCCAAATTTTACTGTCCTCATTTGAAAATAAGAAATAATCTAATCTATTTAAGAATGACACAAATATATTTGACCCAAACTATTAACAGCAAATAAATCTGTTTCTATTCATATAGTTCAGGAGAAAATTTAATTATGTTTTTCTTTTTTATTATAAGGAAAATTTTTGTTCTATGTACTTGGACCATCTATGTAATAAGAAATAAGACAGTCAAATGACAGTTGGATCCTTAAAACTAAAATATTTCTTTGACTATCAAAACAGTTAGTATCTTTTTGGATTTATTATTAAATTAAGTAAACTTCAATTAAATTACATCTGTCAATCTAGTCTAAGGTCAACAAATTATTGAGAAAAAAGAGAATACTATTTATTATATCATCATGATGCACCCATTACATATGAAAGAAAATGTAGAGGCTTAATCATGATATTTTATTTATACGCTCGAACTAAATCAATAAGTTATAATAGACGAGTTCATTATCCTTAACGTTCTTAATTTGCTTCTTGGTACATGGGAGGAGCGAACTTTGTTTCAATTGAATATCTTAACTCCAATTAGACATGTTCGTTTCAAATTATGAAAAAATGTTTGTGCTTATTTTCATTCATTTATTATATACTTTTAGTTTTACATATCAACCTCAATTAGAAAATACAAAGAGTTTCTCATCACTTTGCGTCTTGAGTCTGTTTATCTTTGTTATTGTGTGTTTACTTGTTTATAGTTTGAATTTCTTTAATGAAAATTCTGATACGGTTACTATTCGCAAGTAATTACCTAATAATTGCGTGGAGTCAGAGAGTGTTTTCAGCTATGTTGCTCGAACTCTTCAAACATGCCAACGGGTGCGTGTCGGATCCTCCAAAAATAATATATTTTTGAAGGATCCGACACGAGTGTGACAACTTTTTGGAGAGTTGTTAAACAAACTTGAAGCAAGTCAACCTCATGTGCTCCCCCTTGTCCCCACCCCCACCCCCACCCCACCCCACCCATCCCATGGGACCTGGGCTATTTAATGAAGTCAAATGAAAATGCATGTAACTTACAAGATCAATTCAAAAGTTAGTTGGGTTCAATATCTAGTGACATATCCAAACTTTTGTACAAGTGATGTCACAATTGGACTTGTACATGAGTTTGATTTAAGAGTATGGTGAATAGCTCGACGAGTGCGTGTCGGATTCTGTAAAAGTATTACGTTTTTGCAAGATTCGATATGAATGTGACAATATTTTAGAAACGTTTGAGTGATATACAACATATTCAGTGTGATCCCACACATAAAATCTGGAGAGGACAGTTTCCGATAGATCCTCTGATCAAATAAAGAAGAAAAGAACAAAGGTTGTTACAAATAGTATAGTAATCACAAAGGAAATAAATTAATGTGGAAATAATGCTAAAAACAAAGGATAAAAGGACAATGGTTGTTACAAATAGTAAAATAATCGATGCTAAATAAACAACAAGCACTAAGAAAATTAAAAAAAAATAACATAGCATGAAAATAATTCCAATTGTTTTCTTCAAAATTTCTATGATAAAGAAATAAATCTATATATATATATATAAACCTCTTCTATGAAGATTAATTAATAATAAGTTATTCTTATAACATGACTTCAATAAGCCATGGAAAGAACTTGCTTTCAACCTCTAAAATAGTAAACAAAATCTTGAATAATTTCGATTTTCATCATGGGAATTCCTCGTACTCTGCACTTCAGTTCACCCGTCCTTTTCCTCGAACCCCGCGCATAACAGGAGGTTCAGTTCACCTGTCCTTTTCCTCGGACTCCGCTCATAACAGGAGCTTCAGTACAACGCGCTGCTAGAATGACTATGGTGTAAGAGCTCATGAGCAATTTGATCTCTAACCTTCAAAGCATTGATTGATTTCACAACATTTTGTGGAACAACTTGATCATCAAACAAATCAAACCTTAATTCTTGATTAAACTCTTCATTTCTCATTTCACAAATGTTGTGTAAAACACAACAAGCTCCCAAAACAACAGGCAGATCTTGAAGTTTCACTTCTGTTCTTTTCTGTAAACAACTCCATCTACCTTTCATTCTCATAAATGCTTCTTTAGCAACTTTCGAGATGTGATCAACTTTCTCATTATAACAATGTTGTGTCCATGTTAGATTCTGGTGCGTAAATGGAACCAACATCCAATCTGTTAATGTATAGCCTGAACTACCAACAACATAAATGTCATTCAAATTTCCTCTGTTTGCTCTTTCGTATAGGGCTGATTTCTCCAACACTTGATCATCCGTCATCGAACCAGGCCAACCGATGCAAACATCAGTGAAAACCCCTCGCGAATCAACCACCCCTTGTACTGTAACCGAATAGGATGTCTTCTGATTCCTCTCTGTATGCCATTTGTTGAAATAACTCGTGACACTTTCCTTTGGCGCGATGATTGGTACGTGTGTGGTATACATTGATCCACCTACATTTCCTATCCCAGACAGCTCTTCAAATTCGCGTTTAATCTGCTCCATCTTTGTCTCATCAGGCCATTGTACGAACTTAGCCATTAACACACCTCTTATAGCTGTGCACACCTCGAGCACGAGCTTATGACAAGTGGATATACCAAGCCCAAATCGCTTGGAAACCTCGCGGAGTGGTGCTCCTGTAGCCAATCTCCATATACATACGGCTACCCTCTGGCGAACAGGTATCGCCAGACGTAGCATTGTGTCCTTTTTCGTTACGACCGGTTCCAGTTCGGAACAGATATAGTCGAATGTAGCTCTACTCATTCGGAAAGCCTTGTTGAATTCCTCCTCGGGGAAATCAGGTCGACTGCATTGCTCCCACCATGCATTCGACCTGTTCTTCACCCATAACCTTCGCGGTAAAGGCTCAGAAGAAGAAGAAGAAGCAACCTCATGATGACCACGTTTCATGTCTGAGTTGTGATCAATGTTGGCTAGTTTTTTTTACTTTGGGACGTGGATTGATGAGCATGAAGAAGGCGATGAGGATGAGGAGGAAATGACAAGGGAAAAAGTTTGCATTAATAAGTAAAGAAGACACAGATTTTTTCAGGTGTGAAAGTATTTGAAGTTTGAATGGAAAAGGGGAAAAAAACAATGTGAACACACAAGGAGTAATCAAAGTGATGAGATTTTTTGAATATATATATATATATATATATTCA